>NW_024809636.1:0-418 GCF_019175285.1 Sceloporus undulatus | reverse complement strand
GGGGGGGGGGGGATGAAGACCAGGACTAAATATCCAGTTATCATATTGACAAATACATAAGAAAGTACAGATTTCACATAAATGTAAGAAGACAATTATTGGTTTAGTAAGAAGTGAATTAATTAATGGTTACTATAGAAAATGAAGAAGATATTTTAAAAGTGTGGTTATAATTTTGATGTAACAACTTTGTATTCTGTGAGAAATAGGGAAAGAAGCTTTTCTTTTTTGCACTGGATTAAAAATGAAAACCAATTACAAATAAAAGATCATAGAATCATAGAATCATAGAGTCCAACCCCCTGCCATGCAGGAAATCACAATCAAAGCATCCCCAACAGATGGCCATCCAGCCTCTGTTTGAAGACCTCTAAGGAAGGAGACTCCACCACACTCCGAGGGAGTTTGTTCCACTGTC
>NW_024809635.1:0-3091 GCF_019175285.1 Sceloporus undulatus | reverse complement strand
CCTCTGGTGGCCTTTGCGGGAAAGGAAGGTATGCGCCGGGGTTCAGACTCAGAAGACAGACCTGGCTCCTGGTGGCAGGGCATGGCAAGCCCTCACCTGGAGCACCACCTTCATTTCAAACCCCAAAGAGGGAAAGTTCCCAGAGACCTTCCCTGCAGAGTCTTGTAGGGCCAATTGGCTGTGAGGTTTGAGGTGCTTCTGGTGAGATGCAGTTGTAGGGCAACACATTTGGAAGGCACCCATATCGGGAAGAGGAAGAGAGAGGGAGGTGCAGCGGAAAACAGGAGCCAGAATCACCTGTTCCTCTGGATAGAACTGGATTGCAGCTCCCAGCAGCTTCTAGCAAGCATGGCCAATGGTGAGGGAGAGTGGGAGCTGCAGTCCATCAACATCTGAAAATCTACCGGATTCCCATCCCTGTTGGAAAGGCTGCTTTTAAGGAGTTTGTGAGGGGTGGCTTGCCCCCAAATTTGTTGGGCAATCAGGTCAGGACTGGCATCTCTGCCAGGATGATATTCCTGCCACCCTCACGCTTGACCTCGCCTGAGCCAGGGAAGAGCTGCCACACTCAGAGGCATTCCTAGTATATTTGTGCAAATCATTCATCAATCATCCCTCTCTTCCACAGCCTTTTTGGGTCCAGTGGAGCTGCTGGACAAGTAGAAGAGGGCGAGGCTCGCTTTCTCTTGCCACACCCATAACCTCAGCACCCCTTCCCAGCAGCGCACTAGGCAGCGCCCTGTGCACCCTCCTGGCAATGCCCTTGACCATCTTTCTGGCCTGGGCCAGTCAGGCCCTGGGCCGTCTCCCTTCCTGATCTCTCACACCAAGTTATAGCCGGTGCCCTGACTGAGGTTCTCTGGACAGTGCTGGAGGAAATGCTTGCCTTTGCGTGGAATGGGAATCTCTGGCTTCAATAATCTTATTCAAGAAGAATACGCAAAGATCCCTAGGAAGTCAGTGAGCATGTGAAATAAAAGTACTGTCAGTCCTCGGTATACGCTGGGGTTTGGTTCCAGGGCCCACGGTGGATGCCAGAACCCATGCATGCTCAAGTTACAGTGGACCCTTGTTATACGCTGGGGTTTGGTTCCAAGATCCCCTGTGTATTACAAAATCTGTGTATGCTCAAGTGCCATTCAATACAATGACATAGCAAAATGGTGTCCCGTGTAAAAATTGGAAAATCAAGGTCTGATATGTGAAATTTATACTTTTTAAAAACATTTTCAAACCGTGTATGCTTGAATCTGTGTATAAAATAATCCGTGTATAAGAAGGGCCGACTGTACTTTAAATACAAGGACATACTAAAATAGTGTCCCTTAAATGAAATAAAATAAAAAGAGTTACTTTTTGGAACTGATAATTTTTGAAAACATTTTCAAGGTCTGGATGCTTGAATCCATGGACAAACATCCGTGGAAATTAGCTGGGAAACAAAGCAGTCCCAGATTGCAATCAGACCTCTACAAATTCCCTCTGGCATCCCAGGGAGCCTCCGCAGCTTGTCCAGAAACAGTCTAATTTTATGTTATCTAAGCAGAAAGGCAGACCAGTCCATCTTCTGGGATTAAGCTGGAGCCACGTCTAGCCAGCAAGAAAGGTCTGAAAGAGAAACAGCATGGTGCCATGGACTGAGGGCTGGACTAGGACCGGGAGACCAGGATTCGAATCCTCACTTAGCCTTGGAAATCCATGGGTGAGCTTGCATATATCACACTCTCTCAGCCTCAAATGAAGGCTCTGCTGAATAAATATGTACATAAAAGAGACCCCCTACGACTAAGTATTATACAGTGGTTTGAGTATTGGCCTAGTACTCTGAGAAACCAAAGTTTAAATCCCCACTCGGCTATAGAAACTCACTGGCTGCCCTTGGGCAAGTTACACTTTCTCAGTCTCAGAAGAAGGCAATAGTAGCAAGGTTTTCACCAGAGGACCTCAATGTGTGGGGCGGATTGTATGGGAGAAGGCGATTCCGTAAGTAAGGTTATAACCAAGATCTTGTACTGAAATTAATAGGCAGTCAATTAAGAGATTTTAATATAGGTGTGATATGGTCACCTCTGGATCTTCCAGTGACTATTCTGGCAGCCATATTTTGGATGAGTTGAATTTTCTAGACTTGGTACAAGGGTAGCTTAGGTAGAGCGCATTACAGAAGTCAAGACGTGAGGTTACCAGAGCGTGCATGATAGTTTTCGGGTCTACAGGTTCCAGGAAGAGGCGCAATTGGCATATCAATCAATTTATTTATCAATTTATTATTATTATTATTATCAATCAAAGCTAATAACAGGCACTCCTGGCCATCGCATCTATCTGAACTCACATCTGGAGCGAGATTCAGGAGCACCCCCAAACTGCAAACACAGTCCTTTAGGGGAAGTGTGACCCCATCCAGGACCGGTTGGCAAACCTCCATACCTGGATTAGGTTCTCCATCAAGTACCTCGGTCTTATCTGGATTCAGTTTTAATCTGTTTCTCCTCATCCAGCACATTACTGCCCCAAGACATACATTCAGAGGGGAGATGCCTTCCTTAGTTGATGCAGAGGTCTGGGGCATGAAGAGATATACAGTCGGCCCTTCTTATACACAGATTTTTTATACACAGATTTAAGCATACACGGATTGAAAATGTTCCAAAAAAGTATAAATTTACCTTGATGTTCCATTTTTTATTAGGGACACCATTTTGCTATGTCATTATACTTAATGGGACTTGAGCATACACGGATTTTGTTATACACGGGGGATCTTGGAACCAAACCCCAGCGTATAACAAGGATCCACTGTAGATTGGTGTCATCAGCATACTGATAGCACTTCACTCCATGTCTCCAGATGATCTCTCCCAGCGGTTTCATGTAGATGTTAAACAGCATTAGTGACAGGATGATGCCCTGAGGAATGCCAAATTTAAACTCCCTTTTAAAGGAACAACGGTCCCCAACCATCTCTGTCTGGAATCTGCTTGAGAGAAAGGACTGGATCAACTGCAATGCATTGCCCTTGATCCCCAATTCCCTCAGGCTTTCCAGAACGATACCATGGTCGATGGTATTGAAAGCCACTGAGAGATCC
>NW_024809634.1:0-3091 GCF_019175285.1 Sceloporus undulatus | reverse complement strand
AATTAGCTTACTTGCTGTTCACCGCTATGATCTTTGGAATAGCGGTATATAAATAAAACAAATTATTATTGCTGATATAATCAGACAAGACAATGCTCTGTACAGTTTTAAGCTCTGAGATCATTGTATTTTTCTAATGATTTTTATTTACTAGTTTCACTGAAGATATAAGCCAAGATGCCATTGGCTACAGAATTTAACAAGGGAGGAGAAGGAGGAGTAAAAGAAGGAAGAGGAAGAGGAGGTACAGCACCACAGGTAACTGCAAAAGGTGAGATCAGCAAAAGCCATCTCCTTCAGGTTGTTTTACTTCATACAGGTTCTGCTGCTTTCCTCTATCCCCACATGCCACAATGTTCCAGCTGAAAAAGTGACTTATGCTAAAGTAAGTGTCACTGCACCAATGTGAATCCCCAACAGGGTTCCAGCCATCAAAAAGAAGCCAGTTACTATAAGTGTAGAGCTACATCTTCTTACTCAGAATTTGCACAAACCTTTACATGATGAATTCATATAAGACAAATACAGATGCTTCCAAACTCAGGACAAAAGGGTGGAAGCAATACTGTTAACTCCTTTCCAAAGTGAGACTGACTACTCTGTCTAGAAAATTACACTGGTCTGATGAAATAAAACTACAATATCAGTGCAAAGTGGCATCATGCCATGTTCTCTGCTCTCAAAGCACCAGGGTAACAAATGAAAGTAATAATTCACACACACACACATGCTGCAAGTGCTTTCTCTAGGGATTCAGCTGCACCCATATCTATGTAACTCAATGCAATTTTTATACTCACTGTGTTTAAATGCTTCTCCCCCTTTACTATTTTTATTGTTTTATTTCTTCCTGATACTCATGCTCAGAATTGTTGATGAACAGGCCATAAATACTGTTCGTGAATAAGAAAACTATATAGAATATACAAATCAGATGTATAATTTTTTTAAGGCAAGGAGTGCTTTCCCATCCCGCTTCTCTCCATTCTGTATGGTAATCAATTACATTTATGTCCAAATAAGTACATTCAGAATAATAGCTCAAATAAAAATGAATATCAAGTTTGGCAAAAGAGAGAATACACAGCCTAGAACCTGAGCCATCTGTACAACAGACTACCTTCACGTTTGATATCAAAGGAGAAGGCATACAACAGGGATAGAAGTAAAAGACATGGGCCCACCTGAACTTTAAAAAACAAAACATCTGTCTTTTCATACAGTGGGGCACATCTTTTCGCCCCATCATAATGAAATACTGATCTTCTTATATTGCAGTTAGCTGGGATGTGGAGCATGCTGTAACAACTGCATGGATTTGCAGAAATTAGTTTATTATTATAACAACTCAAGGGAGTCATATGAATTAAGGAGAAACATTTACATTGGAACAAATTACACTTTTCTGAAAAACTAATTGTTACACTGAGAGCTCTTACAGTCTTGTAATTGTGCCATCCTAATTACACACATTGCATTACTTAAAAAGAATGACATTGTTTATTTGCAACATCCTTTGCTTATTTACAGTTGCATATTAGAAGAAGGAGTAAGGAGCTCTTCCTACAATGCAACCAAGAGAGATTGTTATCTGCTCAGAAACACAAAATTAATTCAGCAGAGAATCTATTCTCAAAGAGGGAGAAAGAAAGAAATTTCTCCAGAGGCTACACATTCTGCAATTGTTTCTCAATTTTTGTGTATAATTAGCAAAGCACTTACCATCTGCAGTGATTGACCTGTCAGAGCTGCTCCTAAGAGATAATTTCAATGACATTTTTTTAAAAAAAGACTATGGCGGGTTACAAACCGCCATAAAGTACACGCTCTGCGCGTACTAGGGTTAGGAAGGGCCGTATTAGGGTTAGGAAGGTTCTTACCTTTCTGACAGCCCTTCCTTCCAGTACGCGCGGAGCGCATACTTTTTTACGGTGCCCATCCACATGGGCGCCGCCATGTTGACGTATTGGACGCTGTGCGTCCAGACGTGTCGCGGAGGAAGTGACGTCGCGAGGACGCACTCCACCCCTCGCGGCGCCACTTCCGCGTTCCAAAAAGGAGCAGCATTTCGCCGCTCCTTTTTTGCTGCACGGGGAAGCCTCGCGGTCTGGCAGCTGGTGCTTCC
Source organism: Sceloporus undulatus (assembly GCF_019175285.1). NCBI lineage: Eukaryota > Metazoa > Chordata > Lepidosauria > Squamata > Phrynosomatidae > Sceloporus > Sceloporus undulatus. Next base: position 966 of record NW_024809634.1, on the reverse strand, counting down.
CTACGCAGCGAATGGCGGTGGCGGGAAAACGGCCCCTTGAGGGCCGTTTATAACCCGCCTATGAATCTCAAGCTGAATTTAACTTGTAGGGAATAATATTAGCCTGTAAATAGAAATTACAAGCACTCACAATGGAATTAGTTTTTCAAGAACATTGATTAACGCTGCTACCCCTGATCAGATGAGTTCGGCTCAAGAGGTCTGTGGACAATATTGCTGGAGCTAATGACAAACTTCCTTCCTGATCATAGGAAAAACATTTCCATGTAACAAAAGGTATTTTCACAAACTCATTTCAGAGAATTGTAGAGCTGAAAGTGACTCCAATAGTCAACTTGTCAAACTCCTGGCAGTGAAAATAATCCACAGATACTAATTATTCCATTTAAGTAGAATACTCTAAGCCACACCTATACATTCAGTTAATATTTCAAAGGTGAGCAAGGATGTTACTGCACCAGCCCCACTCTCACAGCAGTTATGTTAGCAAAAATAAAAATGTCAATGCCATCGGACCTGAAGAGGAAGAGTCCTCCCCTCCCTCCTTCCAATTGTCATCTTCTGGCCTGGAGGGAGTGAAAGGACAGGCCCAACGCCATCGGGTCTGAAGAAGAAGAGCCCTCCCCTCCCTCCTTCCAATTGTCATCTTCTGGCCTTAGAGGGAGCGAAAGGACAGGCCCAATGCCATCGGGTCTGAAGAAGAAGAGCCCTCCCCTCCCTCCTTCCAACTGTCATCTTCTGGCCTTAGAGGAAGTGAAAGGACAGGCCCAATGCCATCGGGTCTGAAGAGGAAGAGCATTCCCCTCCCTCCTTCCAATTGTCATCTTCTGGCCTGGAGGGAGCGAAATAACAGGCCCAACGACATTGAGGCCCGCCTCGATTAAAAAAAAGAGCCCTCCCTCCAGTCCATCTGCCTTGGTCCAGGCCTCAGAGGGAGAAAAAAATGCTGGACCTGATCCCCCCCCC
>NW_024809633.1:0-3091 GCF_019175285.1 Sceloporus undulatus | reverse complement strand
GATTGTGATTTCCTGCATGGCAGAGGGTTGGACTGGATGGCCCTTGTGGTCTCTTCCAACTCTATGATTCTATGATTAGGCTGAAATCCTGTATGCATTTTCCTGGGAGCAAGTTGCCATAAAAAAGAGAGGAATTGGGGCTTTCTAAAAAAGGAAAGAAAAAGAAAATCTGCTGTTCCCACTTTGTTCTTCTCCATTTCCCTTCATCATCTGAAGAGTCTTATCTCCATTTACTTGGAAATCAGTCCCATGCAATCTCCTTAGTCATGACCATCTCAAATGCCACTGCTTCACTCTGGTTTTTCCCTAAAGAGGCCTTCTACCCAAACCTAAATATTTTTTTTCATATTTTTATTGATTTCCATATTTTTCATATTTACACATTGTGTACTACATATTCATCATCAATATGCTGTAATATTTATACATCATTCATGTTTCCAAACATCCACATATATACATTTTTCTTGAGTATTGGTCCCTTATAATATTATGCTATACATTGCCCTTTCTTGTTATCTTTAATAAAAGAACATAAAATTAATTTTAACTTAAGGAATTAATATATAAATTCTTCTTTTATGTCACATATTTTCATCCAATATCTTTTAACTGGGTTCCATTCTATTTCTCTTTTTGTTTTCGATTCACAGTTAATTACTGCTGTCAATATGGCCATATCTTTAAATTCTATAACTTTCTGTAACTGTTCTTCTACTTTGGGTATGTTAGCCAGCTTCCAAAGGATTTCATGTTTAACAAATACAGCTCTGGGGTTAAAGGGTATTTTATCTCCAATATTTCTTATATTTTATTATGTCTGTTATGCCAGAATTTCTTGACTCTTTGACAAGACCACATGTGGTAATATGAACCTTTCTCTTTGTGGCACTTCCAACATCTATTATCTTTTAAATTGTACTGTTTTGCCATTTTTAATTATGTATAATACTATCTATTTGCAGTCAAACCTAAATATATGTAAAGGCTTTAAATTCTTTTAAACACTCCTTGCCAGTTTGGATGGCCTTGCTTTATCTTCTCAAGTGGTTTCATACACCTTTAGCCTATTTAATTTTCTCTTTTACACCATTTTATATTGTTTACATGGGTTAACTGATTTTATAATACACAACTCTCAGATCCTGTGATTTGGGTGCAGTATAAACCTTGTAATGAATGAAGACGTATTTCCTAAGTCACCATCCTACCCTCAGGTTGCAATGCTGTATGTCCACATTATTGGTCATAGCCCCCAGAGAATGATGGCAGTCTTTCAGTTGTCACAGGGCTCCTCTGGAATTTCAGTGGCAGAAACACAACTCTACAGCTGCCCTCTAAAAAAGAAAAAGGAAGGAGCCCTGAATACCAAATGTGTGGAAATTGCACCAGTTTACCCATAATCCCCCCAAGGATGAACAAAGTCACCACTTCTCAACATCACCCACATTCCTATTCTCCTTTTTCTTTTATCCATGTGGAGATGCAGAAATAATCTTATTTAGTCTTCCATTTTCTCCTGTCTTCTTTGCACAGGTGGCACGATGGCTTCAGAGGCCAGATTGGGATCTTCTCTTCTTCAGAGTGAAAGGGAAAGATCTGCCTTGGAGGGCAGGGTTGCCTATAGTTTGGGAACTACAAGATCTCTAGAGAACCAGGTAAGAAATCTGCTATGAAATTATATGTTCAATAGAAACCATTTGAGGTCCAGAAAAGGCAAAGCAAATAGAAACCTGAACCATACTTATGGCTGTCTTGGATGAAGCCAATTATCTAGACCCACTTAAAACTGGCTTCAGGGTGGGATACGGAGTTGAGACTGCCATGGTTGCCTTGGTTGATGATCTCCATCTGGGCATGGATAGAGGAAGCGTGACCCTGCTCATGCTTTTGGACATCTCAGCGGCGTTCGATACCATTGACCACAGTATCCTTCTGGAACGCCTGAGGGAGTTCGGCATCAAGGGCACTGCACTTCAGTGGCTCCATTCCTATATCTCGGGCAAATTCCAGATGGTGATGCTGGGAGATAGCTGCTTTCGTAAAAGAGAGCTGACATCTGGTGTCCCTCAGGGTGCCATTCTGTCTCCCATGCTGTTTAACATTTACATGAAGCCGCTGGGTGAGATCATCTGGAGACATGGGGCGAGGTGTTATCAGTACGCTGATGACACCCAAATATGTTTCTCTATGTCTCCGACTGATACAGGGACTAAGGATGGCATCTCTCCTCTAAATGCTTGTCTTGAGTCGGTAATGGGCTGGATGAGGGAAAGCAAACTCAAAGTGAATCCAGAGAAAACGGAGGTGCTTGTGATAGGTACCTCTGGTCCAGGGATGGAGATTTGTCAACCAGTCCTGGACGGGGTCACACTTCCCCTAAAGGATGAAGTTCACAGTTTGGGAGTGCTCCTGGACTTGTCTCTTCAGCTCTCATCTCAGGTGGAGGTGGTGGGCAGGAGTGCATGGTACCAACTTCGGTTGATACGCCAACTGCGTCCCTACCTGGCCAAGAGGGACCTTGAAACAGTGGTACATACACTGGTAACCTCTCGTCTAGACTTCTGCGATGTGCTCTACATGGGGCTACCTTTGTATCAAGTTCAGAAGCTTCAATTGATCCAAAATGCTGCAGCCATCTAGATCTGACCATATTACTCCAATATTTAAATCATTACACTGGCTGCATCCCCACACAATCCGCCCTGCATTCTCAGAACATCCGGGAAGAATTTATTGGAATATACAAAAGCCCTTATCAGACGAGTGTGGAACTGGGGGTCTTCTGCACTGGGCGGTTCGAATTCACGTTATTTCGCACAATACCATCATACCTGCATTCGAATGGCCCAATCCGTACTCACGTGAATGCGCGAGCTGCCGAACTGAATGCATACTGGCTCCTCTTTTTGGAGCGTGTTGGCCAGTGCTCTGATAAGGGGATTGGCGATATCCTGGATTGGGGCTCTGTTCGATCTCAGTGCGAATGGGTCTGGTGTGACTACACAGTCCTGAATTCCATCGCAAGACCCCCAGATTCCAATTTTTACTTCCGGTGGGTCTTTCTTCTTGCCGGTTCCAGGGAAGCGGG
>NW_024809632.1:0-3091 GCF_019175285.1 Sceloporus undulatus | reverse complement strand
TGCTCCAGAGAAAATGACACAATGGAGCAATGGAGGCAAGGTCCAGGAAAAGATTCCACTTAAACATTGGGAGGATCATCTGGACAATAATGGCTGTTTGACAGTGGAACACACTTCTTCCTTAGAGATTGTGGTGGAGTCTCTTTCTTTGGAGGTCTTTAAACAGAGGCTGGATAGCCATCTGTCAATGAAGATGCTTTGATTGGGATTTCCTGCATGGTAAAATGGCCCTTGTAGTCTCTTCCAACTCTATACGATTCTATGATTCTAACAGCCCTGATCTAGTCCAACCCCATTTTGTCATGCAGGAAAACACAATCAAAGCAACTCCAACAGATGGCCATCCAGCTTCTCTTTAAAGACTTCCAAGGAAGGAGACTCCACCATATTCTCCATTGAGGGAGTATGTTCCACTGTCAAACAGCCCTTACTCTCAGGGGGTTCCTCCTAATGTTTAGGTGGAATCTCCTTTCCTGCAACTTGCATCCATTGCTCCGTTGTGTCCTATTCTCTGGAGCATCACAGAATCACAGAATCTTCAAGTTGAAAGAGACCCCAGGGGCCATCCAGTCCAACCCCTTCTGCCATGCAGGAACTCTCAATCCAAGTTCTCCCTGTGATAGATGGCCATCTGGCCTCTGCTTAAAGACAGTCTCCAAGGAAGGAAACTCCATTCCACTCCATTGAGGGAGTGTCTTCCACTGTCAAACGCCTCACACTGTCAGGAGGTTCCTCCTAAAGTTTAGGTGGATCCTCTTTTCCTGGCGTTTGCACGCTTTGTTCCAGCAGCAGAAAACAAGCTTGCTTCAGGCGTCCTTCCTCTCTCAGTTGTGAAAGAAGTAAGTGTGGTATGGCTTTTTTTAATCATGACCCAAAAATACATTTAAAAACAGCCACAATGTTGGGGGAGAAGGGTTTATTTTCCTCATGTAATTTACAGCATCGCTTCCCTTTCTGGTCGGTTTCAATGGTGGATGTTGCTGAGGATATTCTTAGGGGAAGACAGCCTTTACAGTTGGCCCTGCGCATTGGCGGCTTTGACTTTTGCAGCGTTGATTATTTGCGGTTTCCATTCATATGTCCTCTCTAGGAATCTCAACCTTCTCCTGCGCAACTGTGCCAGAAGACTGTGCTGGAAGACCCAGATGTTTGTAGGGAGAACACTTCTCTAGGCATTTGTAGGTCCTCCAGCAAGTTTCTATGGTCAGTTTATGGCAGGTGTTGAGCACAGAATTGCACTGGAGGACTTGGAGATTCCCAGAGAGGTACTCCATCAGAAGCTGGATGGTCAGGAGAGTTCCTGCATGGCAGAAGGAGGTTGGACTGGATCAGGGCCCTTGTGGTCTCTTCCAACTCTATGATTCTTTGAGGTAAAAAGGATAGTGCTTTTTTCTTGGTTCCACATTTTTCCACATTGACAGGCGTCCTTCACTTCTATCCTCAGCGAATGTGGAGGGACCACTGTAATCAGACATACAGATATCCCCAATCAATATTACATACAAAACTTTCCATCTTAAGCAACTGGGAAAAGCAAGCATCTTCTCATTTCAGTTCAGTTTATTAATTGCTTACTTCTCTCTATATCACCCAAATGTTCTACATTATTCCACCTGGGGAAAGCTACTTATTTGGACTGTAATTCCATCATCCCCTTCCCCCTCAGGCAGCCGGAGGAAAGGCAGATAAAAGAGACCCATTGGTTCCTTTCTTGGTAGGGCTGGGAGTCAAGAGGTCCTCCAAAGGCAGTTGTACTACAACTCCCAGCATTCCTGGCCACGATGGCAAGAGGCTCTTGGGAGTGGCAGCCCAGAGGGGCTTCGCTCTGGTTTATATTGGCCTCTTTCAGCTCATTTAACAGCATTTTGGTCTATCAGGGCTCTGTATTTCCTATGGAATGCTAGGATTTGTAGCTTGGAGGCCCTTGAGTATTTCTCTGGCAGAGCATGTGAACTACAAATCCCAGGGTTCCCAACATGGCAGATAAAGTGGAATTAAACTGCTAGAGCAGTGTAGACATAAACCTCAGGGTTTATCAGCATATTTCTTAAGGATTTCTCATCAAATCTGCTAATTTCATGGGCGTGCAAGATTTAGGGTCATAAAAACAAAGGTATGATGGCTTTATAGGAATCAGGCATTCTAAATTTGAAATCCTTCAGAGTTGCTCCATCTTCACATTAAATTCCCCATAAAGTTTGTTTCACGGGCAGAATTATTTAAAAAAAACATTACAGTGGGCCCTCCGCATTCGCTGGGATGAGGGGCTGAGGACCCCCGTGAAAGTGGAACCCATAAATCAGAAGCCACTAGGTTTGTCAAGCTGAGAAAACAGCTCTCTAGGAACCTCTGGTGCAATTCTATGGTCAGCATCACTGGGTATTTGACCACAGAATCGCGCCGCAGAGACTACAGATGCCTAGAGAAGGGTTCTCTCTAGGAACCTCTAGGTCCTCCAGCATGACTCTCTGGTCAAATTCCAGAGATTCCTAGACAGGACACAGTAAATGAAATCTGTGAAGAATCAAATCCGCAAATGTGGAGGGCTGATTGTATTTATAAAATTACCTTCACTTAAACTGGGGTCAAACTGCAATTGCAGATGCAGCCCTCTACTGTTCTAGTCCAAGAGCGCCATCCTGAGGCTGGGTATTAACCAGAGTTGCAACATGCGTAGTAGTGGGCCAGGAATCCACTGTCTCTGTGCAACCCACCCTCCACAGACTGGAGCTTATGGCTGGTCGTCCAGCGGGGTGAGGCATTGATGGCACTCCTTAGACGTATCATCAATGCTTCCCTTGGGGAGGGTCATATACCATCTTCCTTGAAAGAAGCGATAGTTAGACCGCTCTTGAAAAAAATCCTCCCTGGACCCCCTGGACATGAAAAATTATGGGCCTGTTTCCCATCTGCCATTTTTGAGCAAGGTGATGGAGAGGGCAGTTTCAGGGACTTTTGCACATTTCAGCTCCAGCCCTGACTCTGAGAGTGAGATACAGAGCAACCGATCCTTTGGAGTCACACTAACAGTTTTCAGCCAATCAGAGAGGAGAGTGGTCGCCCCGCCCTCAGGAAAAGCTCATACACACAC
>NW_024809631.1:0-3092 GCF_019175285.1 Sceloporus undulatus | reverse complement strand
CTGTAGTCTGGATCTGAGGGATAAATGACAAAGAGGAGTCAAAGATGAAACCAAGACTACGGGCTTCCTGGACTGGCTGGATCGAGATGTTATTGATGGAAATAGAAAAGGAATAGTGAAGGATGGGCTTAGGAGGGAAAACAAGAAGCTCAGTCTTGGACATATTGAGCTTCAGACGCCGATGGTGCATCCAGTGGGATACAGCTGGTTAATTTCTTATCAAACAAAGCTACTGCAAAATTCTCAGTCATCATTGCAAGCAGGATTCAATAGATACTGCTGTTCTCTGTGTAACAAAAATAGTATTGTTCATTCCTGCCATAGAGATGTGAAAGTTGGGGACCTTTGGCAGAGAGTGACAAGCCTAATACAATGCTAACAGGGTTGACTACACAGTGATTGAAAGTCAGATTATTTTAAGAGTCAGTCATTCAAAGCCTTGGGTTTCTTCCATGTTAAGATTCTCCTTTATATATAAAGTTCTGTTTTTCCCTGATATGGAGAAATTAGTAAACTCTTATGGGGGGGGGGGACCCACTCTCACTCATTCCCATAACAATGTGACTGGCTGACTTTCAGTCTGACCACAAATCATGGCTTCCAAGGAAACTGTCACTGTGTCTTAGTTAGAGGCAAGGGAACTGGAAGTGCTCAATACATGTGACATCAAACCATAGTTTGACTCCATTGAAGACATGGTCTTGCTGCCATACACTTCTGACAGTATGAGCATAAGAATAAGGATTTATTATCTTCAAGAAAATACACTTCTGTCTTTATTACTTCTCTGATTATAATTTACAGTAATATGTACCACTAGATTGCCCTTCATTTCAGTACTATTATTCATTTGTAATGGTTAATCTCAAAAGAACTGCTTGTCTATTGTATTTATTAAACCTGCTTTAATGTGACATTCTGAATTCTGCATTTCTACAGGAGTTTACAAATGCAAGTGATTAAAAAATAAAACAAAACAGTGTTCTATAGGTAGCCATATTGACTTCTTATTGGCTGCATATTATCTTCCCTAGCTTCTAAGTCTAATTCCAATTGTTGATTTTGATGGGTATGAAGTTTTGGCTAGTCTCATCTCAAATACAATTCTCATGATCAGTCTTAGAAATCCTGAGAAGTCCACATCTGGTTTTGACTCAACAATCAGAAATATTTCTATAAGAATGACATAAAAAATGAATCTGTCTGATTTTCCCAACCTGCCTAGGGGCTTTCAGTATTCACCTCATAAAACATTGGGGCTGAAGTCCAGTATATTTACCCATGTTGGCTCTATATTGGGATTATTGTTTCTGTTTATGAGCACCTCCACATTTTTAATATCTCTCTGTCAAGAGGAAATGACATAGGCGCGTTACAGACACACTGAAGGGGTGTGCTAGGATTAGGAAGGGGCGTGTTAGGGTTGAGAAGGGGCGTCAATTCCTGATGCCCCTCAACCCTAGTACGGACTGAGTCTGTACAAAATGGCAGCGCCCGTCCACACAGGGGCCGCCATTTTGATGTTGCGGACACATAGCGTCCAGGCGTCGCATGGTGGAAGTGATGCCGTGAGTGCATGACTAGCGCCTTGCAGCGCCACTTCTGGGGCCCAGAAAGAAGCGCCATTTCGGCGCTTCTTTCTGGCTGCGCCTGGGAACCGTGCGGTTTGGCCGCTGCGGTTCCCGGACGTAGAAACCGGCGGCAGCAGCCTGCCCGTTTTGGGCAGTCTGTAACTCGCCATAGTATTCTCCATACTGCAAATATTTCTACCTATTCAATTTGGTCAATGCAGAAGTTTTTGCTTTTTTCACTTTTGATAAGTTTTTTATTTGCATTTTTTTTTCATAAATGAGAATGAAAAATCTTAAAAGGTAGGAGAAAGAGAAACTGATAGTTTTTCTATCTCTAAACCTTGACAACAAGTTCATGATTGCTGAGACTGTTTCAAGAGTCTCAGGCTCAGAATCTAGTCTTTATGCATTGAGACCGAGGCCTTGCATATGCCAATAATGAAGTTTTTCTCTCTCCTTCATTTCTCAACAGTCACAGCCTGTATGAGTGTTAAAAAGCTGCATAGTCAATTTGGTCTATTTTCATGCATCAGCAGGAGAAGATTATATTTCCATGCATATTTTTTCCTAATGTATGAGTTTTAATCATGCTTTTCATTTATACACTTTAATATGAGAGGTGAAATTGACTCATATTCTGAAGGCATGGAGTAAATGCTACACTTTCCCCATGAGATTGCAGACTTCATTTCCACTGTAAGCAATAGAAGTTCCCAAAGTAGGGATGAGGAGGGGGGATATCAAGACACAAGGGAGAATTCTGATTATGAACCACTGAAAGAAAATGTATGGTTATACCATACCCTTAATATACAGTAGATACAGTGTTTAAAGTCGAGCTATTAGCTGGAATAAATTTAACTAGAAAATACATGTACATCAATCCTACCAAGTTTAAGGTTGAAAGAAAATGCACTTTCATGTCCTTCATGAATTTCATCCAATTGCTTCTGAAATATTGCACTGATTATTAACTAGCAACATTTCTGCTAAGAATCCAGATAAAGATTGTTGTAGATGTCAAATGCAGATTATTTTCCACAAGGGCTTTGGTGTTACAGCCAATGAAACTGCAAGATGTGAAATGAAAAGATGATGAACTACAAGAGTAACAACCAGAAGTAAATGAAGATTAAACAGAAAAGAGTGTTTACTTTTGAAAATTTATCTATTTCTTTGAATCAGGTAAAATCTTTTAAATATAGCAGCTGGCATCCTGTTAGTTAGTTAGCCAGGATGTTTTGTGTTTATGGCCGTGGAACAGTTTCCCATTCCCATTTACGGTCCTGGTACCATTGCCATGATCACCAATGCCTTTAAAGCCCACTTTAACATGTACCCAGTTACACTGGGGGATAGGGTTGTGTGGCCCTGATGGGTGGACAATGGAAGGAGGATGCATCCGGCCATCTCCTGCCAATGAGTGGCAGTACTACATCAGAAGCAAGACCCACTGCTGGGGCATCTCACAGTTCCTTAGTGTATCACCACTCAATCTGTCATGTCATGTCACAAAACTAT
>NW_024809630.1:0-3092 GCF_019175285.1 Sceloporus undulatus | reverse complement strand
TATCCCGGAAATTTCGTAACCCGATCATTTCGTATCCCGAGGCACCACTGTATTGATATATATATTTCTTTACAATGATCAAGGAATGAACAAATTACTGTCTGTGATGAAGTACATGGAAATTTTAACAAAAGAAGGAATATAGTTGCTGTGTGTACAGTTACACAGTCCCCAGATAATCTATACTATTTTGTGCACTAAATGGTACATAAAACACAAATGTTAGGTATAAAAAAGATAGTTGCTTCAAGAAAATTGTATCTTTCAACTGTTTTGTTTTCAGATTTTTCTTCAAACCCTAAACAATTTAAAACAGAAGTTGCCACAGAAAGTGCTCTGAGTAAGCTAATTAATACTGTTGGTAAAGCTGATCTTAGTCACATCCTGGCATGATTTATGCTTTATTAAATGAGAATTGGCAGGGTGGGGAAGGAAAGTAGAAATGAATTCAATCCCCCTTGCCCTTCCCCCATGGATTAGATGAGAAACAACAGTTAGCCTACAAGATTTTAAAAAACAGCAGGTAATGGAAAATGACAAAGTTCTGTAACAAAAGCCTAGGGCCAAAACATTGTTTTCAAACTAATGTCTATTTTTAATCCAAGCTGTTCATTTTTAAAGTCTATGCCATACTCCAGTCTTGTTTATGAGTTAGCTGTCTGTCCAATTCATCCCATTCAATGATGAGGGTTGCACAAGTAAGGTATTGGCATGAAACCCATGAGTAACACAGTTATACAAAGCAATTTCCACCCACATGCTTCACAAATGAAGATAACTCTGATCCACCCTCCTGTGTCTGTCTTTTGCCTGGTGAACCTAGCAGTTCTGTTTACCTAAATAATCCATCCACAGTATCAGATGTTTTAATAAGGAGTCTTAGGCTGCAATCTTTCTTATGTATAGTGACGGGAGAGTAAACAGGAATGGAAATAGTCTGTTTTACATACAAATAAACAAAACAGGATTTCAGTAAGCCTGAGAGCAGTGATGTATTAGACTCTTTTACTCTAGTTTCAAGTCAAGTGTCAAGTCTGTACCTTAAAGTCTCCTGCTGAGTTTCAAGTCCTTGCAAAATACTTTCAAGTCAACTCTCAAGTCTGGGAGCCAACCTTAACAGGGGAAAAAAAGATGGTGGTGGTAGTGGTGGTGTGTGGGTACTTTCAATAACTAGAAAATCAAGAATATGTGCACAAAGTTAGGTTTAAAAAAAATCAGAGGGAAATAGCAAAGATATTAGGCAATGGGCTTGAGGTGAAAAGATCTTTCTAAAACTTTTCAAAAGCTTTAGAAGGCTCCTCCAATGAACAGCGGAAACAGGCTGCTGAGTAGACGTCAACACTCACTTCAAGCCCATTGTCTAAAACCTTAGCTGTTTCTAGATGAAGTTAGGCCAGCAAAGGTGTCACTAAAAATGTACAAGGCTCAAGTCGAGCCAGTGCATCATTTATTGCTAAGTCAGGTCCAATTTGAGTCACTGAAGAGACATGAGTCCGACTTGAGTCCAAGTTAATCGACTCTAGTGTCCATCACTGGATGAGAGTGATTTAGAAAGGTCTTATGTATAAAAAATTTATAACACTGAAAGAACTGGATAACTGAGGTTTTTAAATGAGGTACTAACATAAACTGGCAATGCTGTAGGACAGGAATAGAAAGTCTTAAATAATGGATCAATTCACACAGGCACAGTATAAGAGATTTCTTAATTTGAGCCCAGGCACTGAATCTGGATTGACAGCACATGAATTGCCCCCATGAAATGAAAGGAACTCCAAAATGGAATCAAAATACATAGCTGATACACACTGTATCTTCTCACTTTGTTAATACCTATGTCTCTTGCTGTGGTGTGACTGCTCTGTCCAGTGCCTGTCAGTAACTCCTAATCCTATCATCCTTTCCTATTCTTATCCGCTCTTGTCCTCTGCTCCATTTTAGAAGTTGTGTGGCTCACTTTATCTATGTTAAACAAGGACTCTATATTATACTGCATTTTTAGCCCCAACACTGAGATATTCTAAATGTTAAAGTCTGCTAAGTACAGTGCCCTATTGTTGAATAGCAGCACTTTTACATCATGAACTCCTTAACAAATAATACTGGTAGTAGATAAGATTTATTAGCAGAAATCTGTCATTGGAAACCTAGATTCCTAAACTGGCCTCCTTACTGTAAGGGTTTATATACTAAGACATACATTCCCAAAGGCTAGATGGGGAAATAGCAGAACCTGCTCCCTATGTTTCAAATCCATGTCATACAGTCATCAACATGTGTTCCTGTGAGTGCATTATAGGTCCACATAGGAAGTAATGACAAAACATGCATTGCACTCAAAAGGTTCCAAGTTTAAATTTTAGCATCTCCAGATAAGGGTAGGAAAGAAATAAAAATATCCTGTCTGAACTCCAGAGATCTCCTGCCAGCTCCTCCTGACAATATTAAGACCTGAAAGAGACGGGCCAAAAGGTCAGCTGTTTGACTGTGTTGGGGGCATGGCGTTTATATGATGTATGTTCTGAATTCAGCTGGAAGGCGGGGCAAGCCCACCCCAACCTGGAAGAGCTAGGCCAAAAAGGAGTGGACAAAAACTGCTCCTTTTTGGAGGCCAGCTCAGGACCATGGCAGTGGCCCAGCGTGTGTGGTCGCCACAGTCCTGCAATGACTGGGCTCCATCTGTTTGAGGCCTAAGTTAGATGAATGAGTGCTTTGACTCAGTGTGAGACGACTTCCTATATATGATTTGTTCTGAAACACCAATTCTCTCTTTACATTTTGCATGTACACACTATTGGGACAGAAGGGATATACACATTTTTAAACATAATGTTGTTGTTTTAAGCCTAATCCTTTATTGAACTACTGCATGCTAATTTATATCTGCCATGAAAGCAGGGGCAAGAACAAGGAGAAACTAACAGGAAAGTACAATTAATAAACATTTTTTAAAAACCGGTATTAGAGAGGAAAGGAAATAAAAATCTGCATTTGACATTAGTCCTTAGACCTTAGAAGAGCCTTCTCACTCTTGGGAAATGTTCCTGTGACTTTCAATATAAACACCTTCATCATTAGTGTTCACTGGAGTA
>NW_024809629.1:0-3092 GCF_019175285.1 Sceloporus undulatus | reverse complement strand
TATTATTATTATTATTATTATTATTATTATTATTATTATTATTATTAATGCAGGGTGTGTGCGTCCCAGAAGGGATCCCCACATAAGGGAAGAGCACACTGTACTTGGAGATGGCCTGATGCAAATATCAAGCACTAATACTGTAAGAACCACTGAGGAACACAGGTAGGCAGGGGGCACACTTCCAGTCTCTTTAGTAATAGACCATTGGCCAGACTTCCACCTCTGTAAATGCATTAATGTATTTAGATTCTCAATGAGCCATCTTGTATAAGGAACCATTTTGTTCTTTCTATCTATATATGTGTGACAGAAGATTTGTGTTCTCAGGTTATGGTGCTATAGCAACAGTGCATAATGTTTTAATGTTAATGGTAGAGGCAGACACACATCAGTGATTACTTTGATGATTTTCACTCAGACTCATATTTCCACCCTGAAGCTGATGTGTTTGATGGTATGCATGTCTAGAAAGAAGATGTGGGTTTTGCAAAATCCTGGCTTGAACTTTGTGTTATAATACCTGGGGACAACTGATATGTACAGATGTTTTACTAAAATAGGAAATAAAAGTCCTTTCTATGCATACAGGAAAGTTCCCAACATGCTGCATTTTTCTTCCTTATATTCTGCCATCCAGCAGCCCACCAAAGACAGGGATTGGGAGCAGGGAATGAAAACATTCTGTTCAATTATTTTCTCATTCCTTCGGGATGAAAGAACGGGGGATGCTTCACAGATGAGGTTGTTTCCATACTGCAGAAATAAAACAGTTTGACACTACTTTAATTTCCATGGCTGAATGCTATGGAATCCTAGGATTTGTAGTTTGGTGGGGCACTAGGGCTCTCTGACGGGTAAGGTTAAATATCTCACAAAACTATAGATTCCAGAATTCCATAGCATTGGGCCACAGCAGTTAACATAGGTGTGTTACAGACCGCCCAGAAGGGGTGGTCTGCCGCTGCCACCATTTGCAGCGTGGAGGAGCCCCAGCGTCCAAACTGCGAGGCTCCTCCATGCTGCAAATAAGAAGCGCCAAAATGGCGCTTCTCTTTGTGGTGCGGATATGACGCCGCGAGGCGCCAATGGTGCACTCACAGCATCATATGTGCTGCATGACGTGTGGACACAGCGCGTCCGCTACGTAAAGATGGTGGCCCCCGTGTGGAACAGGCACCGCCATTTTGTACAGACTCGATCCATATTAGGGTTAGGGGTGTCCGGAAGGGATGCCCCTTTCTAACCCTAATACGGACCCAGTCCGTACTTTATGCCCGTCTGTAACGGGCCATAGTGTCAATCTGTTTTATTTCTGCAGTGTGAATACATCTTGAGAGGTCAGTGATGGTGCCTCTTCATTTGCCAGAAGCACAAGGACAGCCACAACCTAAAAACAGTAAGGGAACTGTCAGTCGTGACGGCTTGTACTGGCTGTTGGGACCCAAGAAGCCACTATAGTGGCTAACAGGTGAGCCATCCTTGGGAAATGTTACATCTCCCCTCACTTGCAACTCACAAGCTGCAGATGAAAAGATAAACTGATAAACTGCATTGGAAAACCTGCAGCAATTCATCATGCAACACAGGATTACTAGAAAGAGAGTCTGTTACAAGAAACAGCACATTGTAGGTCTGCAGTTCCTCCAAAACTGATAGCTTCTTCGCTGCACTTACCTCATCACATGCTGCGCATCGAGGCTTGAGGCATTCAGCGTGGTGCCGTCCACAATAAATCTTCCCATCTTGATAGAAATAGATAAGATCTACCAATAGTTCATTGCAAACGCTGCAGATGAAGCATGGTGGGTGCCAACAAATGCCATGCCCTGCTCTGGATGCAAAGACAGCTATGTCTCCTCCATTGATCTGGCCTCCACACTGTCAAGATGGGTAGAAACAATAAAGAGGAATCTACTTGATCAGTGCTTTAAGATGAGAAGTATTGGGCAGCATTTCTTCTCAGGGCAGCATATGAAAGAAGATAAGACTTTACTACACAACAAAGCAGTTTCATAAGAGTGCTAGGGCTTCCACAATAGACTGTGACTGAAGGGGGGGGGGGAAGGAAAACAGGCTTGCTCCATCTTCTATACGACATCCCTTCAGGTATTTAAATATAGCTATTAAATTACCTCTTAATCTCCTCTTCTCCACGCCAAACATACCCAGCTCTTCAGCTTCCTCTTTGATTATAGTCTGAATCTATAATACCATATATTTTTAAAAATTGTATTGTTTTAAATACGTTGTCAGTCACCTTCAGGCTCATTATCAGGAAAAAGGTGGGATGTAAGGTGATGATGATGAAAATAATAATAATAATAATAATAATAATAATAATAATAATAATAATAATATACTAAAAATGGGTACCTTGGAAAGAAAAAAAGTTGCAAGTCAGTGACTCATTATTCATTCTGTGCTAGTTGTAGGAATTACTTACAGATAAATCCTGCAATATCCCTATCATGAGCACAAGCACTGATGACAGCTTGAAATATTCAGTGATTTAAACTACCATATCTATACTAGGGTTGGTTGCACACATCTTATTACTTTTCCAGACTAAGAACCTGGAAACCTTGTCAGAAGCAAGAATTGGTGTGGTTTGGTAACACACACTTTGGCAGACTTTCCCATGAAATATAAAAAGACAAACCAAATTTGGAGTTCAAACCATCATTGCTTAGTGTTGAAATTTGCAATCCAAAAACTTTAAGATGAGCAAAATGTATAATCCAGATTTGTTTTGAGTGTTGTTTATAAGTCCTTTTCAGTTAGCATACACTAAATGTATTTAAACATACTGTACATCAGTGTCTCTGTATGTATTTATTATTATTATTATTATTATTATTATTATTAACCTTTATTTATAAAGCGCTGTAAGTTTACACAGCGCTGTACATCAATTTTTTAGTCAGATGGTTCCCTGCCCTCAGGCTTACAATCTAAAAGACACGACACAAAAGGAGAAGGGAGTGGTGGTGGGGAATAGGATCAGGTCCAGCAGATCTTTTCCACCTCCGAGGCCTGGACCAAGGCATTTGGATCAAGCAGGCTTTATTAGACAGTGCTGCATGGATTCT
>NW_024809628.1:0-3092 GCF_019175285.1 Sceloporus undulatus | reverse complement strand
TAATTATTATTACATGTCGCATTGCAGAAGCGGACCTCATCAACTTTCACTCCAAAGTTTTCACCACCCACTTAACCAACATTTCCAATCCACAGTGTTAGTTTTTAGAGACAGATTATACTCATTACACTCAAGAGATTAAAGACAGCAAAAGTCCAAGAACCAGAAGAAACAGACAAGATTTTTCCCAAGTTGGGAAGGAAGAGAAAAAAAACCTCTTACTTGCAGTCGTGTTTCTCAATTTCAAAGTGCGGGTTGAAGTTGAGGATAATTTTCTGATTGGGTTCCGGGGCATAAATGATCCATTCACAGTTCTGGTGGGAAGGGTAGTCATGCGGGTAGCCAGGTGAAGTGATGTAGCCAGCGTCTTTGGAATTCAAACGACCCCCACACGACTGAGCTGCCAAGACAGAGAACAAAAAGAAAAGCTAAAATAAAAACAGCAGCCAACATTGGTTATGAACTTCAAACACATCATTGTGTATTCCTCTGGGTTTGTACTAGTGGATGACTGGGGTTGGTGGTTGCTGGATTTTTTTTAATGTGTTGCAGGCTCTCTCTTCCTCTCTCTTTAAAATCACAATCATGTTAAGTCTCCAAGTACAAAGCAAATTTCTGGACACTTAAGAATGAAGATGATTACTCTACACAACAATCCTCCCCACACAAAGATACATTCCACATCTTAGACAGACCAGAAAAAGGAACAGCTATAAATGGGCCCACCTACGCACTTTCAGATGTTGTTGTGTTTCTTTTCTCCCCCTTCCTTCAAACAGCCAACACAGACATCAGATTATTTGGAAATATATGGAAGAGCTTTTATTTCCTCTTCTCTGTTAGCAGTTTCGCAAGGCCTTGTATGGCTTTCTTCCATAGTTACCCTAACAGCACCTCACAGATACCACTAGATCCAAAACCAACAATGTTGCCTGTGCAAAACAGGAGAAAGAAATGCTCATACAGCAAAACCAGGCAGACTATAACCCTGAGAGGTCCTAGTCAAAAGTAACCCCAGGGCACTACTGCCTTCTTCACACCTTCTCAATCTTCTATTGCCTTGTGGTCTTCTTCTCTCCCCGCCCCCCCCAAATCCTCGTGTCTTTCCTCTCTCTTCATTGAATTGTGTGGTTTTATAAACTTGGTAAAGCTCCCCAACTAGCCATTTCCATCCTTCAATGTTCAATAGCCATTTTTTTTCAAGGAATGAGCCTCTCCATGAGTGCTGGGCTGACCATTGTCCAAATGCTTTCCAAATCCATCAGGAGCACCATTTCAGAAAGTGGTGGGGAAAAGAGATGGTCCTGGAAAAGGGTAGATAGCTTTAACAAGGCCCAAAGGGGTAAATGGATTATGCTAGATGGCATTTGATTCCCCCCTCCCATTATCAACAAAGAATAAATATCCATTCTTCTTATCTTAAACAAAGTTATTGCATTTTCTTTTTAAATATCTTCCAACAAGCTCAAGACCAACATTCACAGCTCTTCTTTTTGCCTTCACAACAGTTCTGAGTAGTAGATCAGACTAAGAAATATAGCTACTGAACAGGTCACACCATGAACTTTGTGGCTGAGTATGGATTCAAAACTGGACCTTCACAACCTAGACTAATATTCTAACTTTCCCAAAGATTGAGTCATAGTCCTATCCAGAAATTGAAATACAGGTGTGGTCCTCCTTAATCACATATCATCTGATAGAAACAGCTTGTCTAAGTGTTGTCCCTGCCACACTGACGTAATTGGGAAGCAACCCAACCAATTGCTAAGCTACCTAACTCGCATCCTGGACAAAAATCCACTTTGCCCAACATCAAGATTTGGTCTTGGGAGGAGACATTCTACATGTCTCACACAGGCCCACACATGAAGTTTCTGGCAGAACCTGGAATGGTTTCCAGATCATGTCTCAGCAGTCTTTCTTTCAGCTCCATCCCACAAGGCTGCACTTCTACACCCTACTCTGCCTCTTTTTCAAATCTCACTCCCTCTTGGCTTTTCCCTTCATCTCCTCCCTGTCTCTTCCAACATTATGAGCCAAGCTAAGCAGTTGGAATTAAAGACCGCAATAATCAACAGTGGTGGTTTTTGTGGCACTGGCCCACAAACTGCCTGGTAACAATTACATCTTGAGCGAGGAAAGCACTTTCAGCCCTTGGTTATACAACAACAGACCCAGGAGAGTGATTTCATCTTTAGGAAAACATTTCATCTTACAAATGCCACAAATCTGATTTATTATTTCATTACTGGCTAAGGGGTGGGTGGGAATCTGCATCATTTCACACAATTGATAACATACTAAAGAATCCCAGCTATGTGCTTTGACCCACTGCCTGTTCCCACAGCACATCTATATGTTTGTTTTTCAGGGACCATCAAAAATGCCATAGCCTCACAACAACATCTTTGCCACAGGGGGAAGATGCTGCCCTGTAGCAGCCTTATACTGGCTGTGCCTGTTTCTACCCTCAGAGCCAAGAAATGTTACTAATTCAGATTTCAGCTTCCAGAATCCACAATGGATTCTTTTAAGACTCCATGCCCCCCCTCTCCAGTGCTAGAGAAGATGTGTCCTCTCAAGGCACACAGAGTAAGTGCCTAGTGGTTAGTTCTGCTAAGTACATCAGAGCAGGGTGGAAAGATACTTTTATGAAGCACAGCTCCCAGAATCCACCAGGGATTCTGGGAACTGTGCTTCAGAAAAGTAACTTCACACCCTGCTCTGATCTACTTATCAGAAATGACTATGCACTGTTGGGTTGGGGCTTCCCTCTACCTCCCATAAAAGATAAACATGACTTAAGTGACTCTGTGAATACCAACAGCGAAACAATCAAATTACGAAGCACTTTCATGCAGTGAAATCCTTGGTTACATCACCAAACCTGGAGACAGGAAAGTGAACAACAAAGAATGGTAGAGGGGATGACACTTTGTACAAGTGTGTATGATGTATTTCTCTTATGTGTTAAATCTATGGTTGCAATATTAACCATACTTGGAAGAAAACTCCATGGAAAGCCATAGGATTTTATCTGACAAAACTTTTCACTCTACACACATTTCTCTCTCTCTCTCTCTCTCTCT
>NW_024809627.1:0-3093 GCF_019175285.1 Sceloporus undulatus | reverse complement strand
CTGTGTTTACTCACATCCCTCTTCTCTTCTCTCTCCTCTGCTCCTCCTCATCATCAATCATTTGACTGTTTGAGCTGCACTCAGCTGAAAACAAGAGTTTCACTTCAAAAAGCAGATCTCTTCCTTTTAAAATTATTTTTAACCCCTTTTAGAACCATGTAAGTCACCACCATACCAAACTGGAGCTTGGAAAACTGGGTTCTAGGGAAATCCAGTAGGTAGCATTAAGCCAGTCATACTTCCTCAACCTGACCACAGGATTGTTGTGGTGACAAGCAGAGCCATGTTATACCAGCAATTCTCAAACTTTAGTTCTCCAGATTTTGACATTCATTTATATACCTCTTCATACTGCCTAAGCAGTGTCTAAGTGGTTTACAACTGTAAGCTAATTTTCCCTCAACAATCTGGGTACTCATTTTAGCGACCTCGGAAGGATGCAAGCCTAAGTCGAGCTTGAGCCCTTTTCCTGGTCTTGAACTCGCAACGTTATGGTTTTGAGTGAGTGGCTGCAGCAGAGGCATTTAACCACTGCGTCACCAGGGCTCCTCACAAATGAATGGTAAGATCATGTTCATAAAGGACAGATGCTGATGAGGACGCAGAATATTTCCCTACAACTGAAACAATTGGACCAACATTTAATCAATGTCTCCTCCCTCCAGTCTACCTGTCTAAGAGATTGGAAAGAAGAAAATGGATGGTCATGGGTGATTTAGAAGCATCATGTGCACCTCACTGAAGCAAATGCAAAAATGAAGCACCAAATCCAAATGAAGACAAATGCAGATTCCCCAGTTGGTTGCGTGGCTAAAGAGGAAACTTACACAAGGTGCACACCATTGGCAGCCAACAATATTGCCATGTTTAGATAGAGTATATTGCCACCTCTTTGTCCCCTAATCTGAACAAAGGCTTCATGTACCTTTAACAACATACTGACACAGCTAAATTCTTGCACAATTGGGTAGAATTTGCACTGGAACCTGCAAATAAATGCTGCCTATAAATGAGCCACTAAAGTGGGGATGACCTAATTTCAGATTCCTTGGAAGCTGACTTTTCACAATGTGAAAATGCTGACTGAAAGCTCCAGCAGGGAAGGGATACCATATATGCTGATGGCACTACACAGGGCAGGAATAAAAGTTCACTATCTTATTTAAGAGCCCTGGTGGTGCAGTGGTTAAATGCCTGTACTGCAGCCACTCACTCACAAACTCACAAGGTGGTGAGTTCAGCCCCAGCCAGGGACTCAGGGTCGACTCAGCCTTGCATCCTTCCGTAGGTTGCTAAGATGTTTGTTGGGGGTGTTTAGTGGATTTATCTTAGAATTTACAAACTGCTTAGGGAGTGCTTACGTACACTGATAAGTGGTATAGAAATTTACTTGCTATTGCTATTGCTTATATAAGGAATGGGAAATACTGAGACCTCCAAACTGAGTTCCAGCAAAACATTGTTTTGTTTTGGGAAAACAAAACCATGGCTCCAATGATGATATATGTTCTATCCCAAACAGACTGCCATAAATAGGCTCACAGTTACACAATTACAAAAAATAACAGTGCTTGAATGTGTCCCATTATATGATTATTCATCACTGATTCCTAGATTTTTTTGAAAGAATCTGAATCATTAATGGTACAAAACTCTAGTCAGTAGAAACTGGTGAACTGTGAAACCAAGATATTTAATAATAATACCACCGGGATTGAAATAGCTGTTGACACACTTGCTGTTTGTAGCTGCTGCCAAGAGGTAAAATGATAAATCTAGTGATCTGTGATGACTCTATGGTAGCTTAGCACTAGATGATTTGTTACTCCAAGTTCTAGCCCCCTGTACACCTCCATTTTTTCAATATCAAATTGAGAGCAAAAGGGATGTTTTAGACATGTATCCAAGAAAGCACACCAAGTGCAGAAAACTAGCCATGCCATACAGTTGGTCCTCCATACATACAGATTCTTTATCCACAGATTCAAGAATCCACAGCTTGAAAATATTCAATAAATACGAGGGTCATTCAATAAATACTTAGCCTACAAAAGAAAAATGAAAATTTTGGAAAAGTGGCGATTTATTTTTCAACATAGTCTCCTTTTAGCTCGATACACTTGGCCCAGCGATGCTCCAACTTTTTCAACCCGTCCGAAAAATACGTTTTCCCAAGGTCTGCAAAATAGGCCTCCGTGGTGGTGATGACCTCCTCATTCGACCCAAATCTATTCCCAGTGAGTGACTTTTTCAGGTTTGGAAACAAAAAGAAGTCACAGGGGGCCAAATCTGGGTAATACGGTGGATGGGGCAGCAATTCATAGCCCAATTCGACCAATTTGGCCATGACCGCGGAGGTGTGAGCCGGCGCGTTGTCATGGTGGAACAGCACCCATCGCGCCAACAGCTTTCTCATGCTCAGTTCTTTGTGTAAAATATGATGCACTCTTCCTTCTGCAATGCCTACAATCTCAGCTATCTCGCGAACCTTCAATCGGTGGTCTGCCAACACGAGATCATGGATTTTTTTTACGTTTTCCTCCGTAGTAGCTGTTTTCAAGGCACCTGGGCGTGGCTCATCAAAAACCGACGTGCGGCCACGAACAAACTTGTTGAACCAATTCTTGACAGTCGCCATCAAAGGAGAAGAGTCACCGAACACAGCATCCAAGTGCTCTTTGATTTTGCTGCGCGTTTTCCCTTCCAAAAACAAGAATCGAATCACCGAACGATATTGCTTTTTCAATTTTTGTTAAAACTGGCCGACACGCTAGCTTCCAAGGGCTATCAAAACAAAACAAATGAAGGAAATTGACTGAAACTTTGACAGTAGGCTTCTAAAAGAATGTACACTGCTCCTCGGGTTACGAAATTAATTCGTTCCGCTATTCCTTTCGTAACCCGAAAATTTCGTAACCCGAAACACATTTTCCATTGAAAATAACTAATGCGTTCTATGACCTCAGACTGAACCTGCAAGTCAAAACAAAGGTACAATAGAGGCCTATTAAGCTAAGTACCCTACAATACAAGTTGCCTCAGGCACTAAAGAGCTTAACAATGACTGGCAGGTCCATTCTAAAGTTTCTAAAG
>NW_024809626.1:0-3093 GCF_019175285.1 Sceloporus undulatus | reverse complement strand
GGCATGTCCCTTGCAAAGTAAGATACACCCTAGAAAAACTGTACAGAAGCAGATGTACAAATGAAATGAAATGAGTTTAACAAATCCAAGTGCAGAAAATGTACAACCTCCACCTGTGACAGGTTCCAATATGGAAGTACAAGGGACAAAAATACTAATAAATAAATACATCACCGTTGACAACACTAGTCATCATGGCACTGAGCACTGCTAACATAAGCCATGGAAACATGGTTTCAGTTTGTACATACCCTTGATTTAATAGTAACTGTTTTACTAAGCAGAAACATTAGCAGCTTATTTACCTGCCCTTGGAAGAGCTATAGATGAGGCACATAAATTTAGTAAGAGTTACACCATAATGAAATGGGTGAAATATATATGTCTTGAGAAGAGTGCTGTTATATGCATACTTTTATATATCCTTTTGACAAAGTGGCATGGCTTCTTCTCGGTATGTCAATGTTATTGCTCACCACATAACATCCAGATGAGTCTATTAAATAAAAGGGAAATTGTGGGCACAATTAAGGCCCAATGGATTTGGGGGGGGGGCTTGTTTTCATTAAAGAAGACTCAAATTCAGCTTGAAACATGGACTCTCTGGTTGGTTCCTTTGGCTGCTTTCCTCCACTTTGCTAGCCTTTTCCAGTGGAGAAGTGGCAACAACTTTTGCAGATGTCTTCATCATAGTGGAATGCTTTTAAACTTAATGAGGAGTTGCAGTGAATCCTTTGTTCTGCTTTCTGTCATTGACACCCACATTCTTTCAAAGTATTAAACTCCTCAAAGATAATCACCAATCAGTGGAGCAAGCTAGACGTAATTGTTATAAGCTTGTAAGGTGATGCTAGAAAGCGGCAACTGTGTGCCTGATTACTAAGGAGTAGACAACCACGGGTGGCCCCCTCCAGATGTTTTGGACTAAAACTTCCATCAAGCCCTGTCAACATGGACAATGATGGTGGATGATGGGAACTGGTAGTCCAAGAGCATCTGGAGAGACACAGTTTCTTCACTCTCAGCTGTTCTGTGTTCAGGAAGATGACTGAGCTATTTATTTATTTAGCCACCATGGCTGGCTGTGATATTCTGGGAGTCATGGGTCGGCATCCTCTTTGAAACTTGTTTGTTCAAGGTGACTTTTCCTGAGTAGTTAATTACTCCAGGAATAATGTGTATAATATTCAATTTGACGTCATTTCCTCAGTGTAATACTGTTGTTTTTGTTTATTCATACGAAGCCATTAATTTGGGAAGCTACAGTAGGCCCTCCTTATCCACAGATTTTTTTATCCACAAATTCAAGTATCCACAATTTGAAAATATTCATAAAAAGCATAAATTCCAAATAGCAAACCTTGATTTTCCATTTTATATAAGGGACACCATTTTTATGCCACTGGACTGAATGGGACTTTAGCATCCATGGATTTTGTTATCCATGGGGCCCCAGTGGATAACAAGGGCCCACTGGTCTTTATGAAAGTGTATCTTTGAAAAGTAGGATATAAATGTATTGCATTACTTAATGGCTACATTTATTTAATGTGCTTATGAATCACTACATTGCTTCTCACCTTAGACTGCTGTTTTGTAGCCACTAGTGGGAGTACTATCCTAATTAAATCAGTGGGACCTCTTAGTAGATATGTATGGGATTGTACAGTTAATTTACTGCATTTGCTTATATTGGGAGGGGGGCGGGGGGAGTAAAATATGATTAGAAGGTAACAAAATTTAAGTTACTTTCATTGGAGCTAGTCCTTGGTTACACAATTAACAATGAGGTGGAGCCTTACACATGATTTTGTGCCTTTAATTTAATGCTGTAACTACACTGCATAGTGGAATCCTAGGTATATTTACGCATAAGTACGTAAGTCCCTTTTTGTTTAGTGGGACTGTCCCCAGAGACGTGTATGCAAAATTGCAACCTGAAAGTGCTGTCCTGGGATTCTTTCTTGGAAGCTAGCCTCCTGAAATCAATGAGATGTATTGTCAGTGAAAGGTCATTAAAATCACTGCACAGTATTAACACAACACCTTGCTCTTCCTCCCCATGACCTCATGCAATGTAATAAAAGAAGCATGCATCCTTTTAAACACTGTTAACAATAGATAGCTGGATGCCTAATCCTTTTCTCCTTTTCAAAAACAAAAATATTATATAATTCTGTGTTGAAAATTTAAAAGAACACATTGTATAATATCCCAGCAGATCCGACGTGGCTAATAATGGACAGCAGAGAAGAGCAACAAATGCTGGCTGTGATATTTTCAGGCAAATGTGGCTTCTTTGTATTAGCATGGGAGAAATGCAAACTTCATACCCTCAGAATGAACTTCCATTTGGCTCCATGCCTTGGATTGATCTGGTGGAAAATGAGTTTCGCCTAGAGCAAAGCATAAACCATCTCTGTCCTATGTGAAGAGAAGAACTGGTTGAAACCTGACATATTTCATTAAATGTGCAAATATTTGATTAGCAAGTAGGAATTTAAGTTATGTTTCTCTAAATTACTACCCTTCCTCAGTCTCTAGGCCTCTTTAGTTCTTGAAGACTTAAAACAAAGAATGCTGAGTTAATATCTACATTACTATTAAGATCCCTAGGTGCATACTATTTGGACTTTCTGTTGCCAGTATCTACCTCCAGTTTCAGTTTTTGGAATCTTGAAATCTCAGGGAATGGGAGACTTTCAACAGGACAACCCTAACTACAATTTTACATGTGAGGGAATGGAAAACTAAGTGACATAACATCACCCTGTGTCATGATCAGTGGACCCAAACTTAAAGAGCCAGGACAGCATATTAGCATAAATTAACTAATGCTTTATTCTGGAATCCAAGATAGTGGTTCTCCACAGACGTAGTAGTGTCAACTCTGACTTGTCCCCAAATCAGCCAACCTTTAAGGGTTCCCTCTCCAACCCCTCCAATTTGAAAGAGCTATTCAGGGTTTAAATTTTTTATTGTATTTATTGTAAATTTATTATGTTGTAATCCCGCTTTGATCCACTTGGGAGAGGTGGGAAGATGATATTATTATTATTATTATTATTATTATTATTATTATTATTATTATTA
>NW_024809625.1:0-3093 GCF_019175285.1 Sceloporus undulatus | reverse complement strand
CTTGGATGCCTTGGAGGGTGAAGGCGAGGCGAGATGGACCTCCGGCTTGGTAGCCTTCTTCGGACGCGAGCCCTCCGATTTCCTCACCGGTTTGGAGGTCGGCTCGCTACCCTCAGTCCCCGAAGACTTGTGGGGGCGCTTGGAGGGTTCGTCGGTGGCACTGGGCGGTTTGGAGCCACGGGCCACATCAGAGGTGGTGGAAGGGGTTGTCCCGGCCGGGACACACACCACACTGGGAACGGCGGTTCTCCCAGATCCGACACTGGACACACTGGCCCGAGAAGATGAGGCGGGGGCGCCGAAGGCGGGACAGAAGATGACCGCGAACCTCCCTCTTGCACCTTACCCAGGGCAATCGCCGAAGTGAGCCGGGACTCACGGTTTTTCCGGGCCTGGGACGAGAGGGATCTGCAGAGCAGGCAGGCCTTGGTATCATGGTTTTTACCAAGGCACAGCAGGCAGGAGGAGTGTGGGTCTTGGACGGGCACCTTGCCCCCGCAAATGTCACACTTCTTGAAAGGTGCAGGCATTTCCGAAGTCGTCAAAGCCAGAGGAGAATCCGTAAACGAGGTCAACAGTCCGAAAGTCCGAAGTTACCAGGGGCGGGAGACAAAGAATGGTCAAGAGTACAGTCCGAGGTCAAAAACGAGAGTGATTCCAAGCAAGCGAAAGTTCCCTGAAGCAGCTAGCGCGGCGGAAAAAAGGAACTGGGGAAAAGAGCGGGAAGGCAGGGGCCTTATAATGGGTGGGCGGAGTTACCGCCAAAAAGTTTCAATATGTTGCAGAGTTAACTCTGCCCAGTGATTCCAGTAGGTTCCGAGCAGCACTGCGCAGGCGCAGTGAAACCCATTTGTATGATTCGCAGAGACCACGAAGAAGAAATTGTAATTATCTCACACTTCTCATGCAGGGAGAACAGTAATTTTATTGTTCACCAGTCTTTAAGCACGAGAAGAATTATTCTGTCATTTCACATTCCTAGTCTAAGATAGCATGTGTGCCTACAAGTCGCCTGCTAATGTATGGCAACTTTATGAATTTCCAAGGTTTTCTTGATTGCTATGATGTACAAAATGTTGTTGAGATTTGAAAGTGAAGGAGAATAGGTTAAAGACTGTATGACAAAATGGTCTCAAAATACTGGATCCCCACTTTTGATGGAACAATGGGAAAAATGTGGTCAAAGAGTTTGAAATTTACGTTTGAGTTATGATTTGAGAGATAATTTTTATAAAATGACATACAGATGGTATTTATCTCCTGACAGATTATTGTATATGTTTAAAAATACAGTTGCCCCTCCAAGTTCACGGACTTGAGACACATGTATTTGGAAATCCACAGAGGAGCAACCATCATTAATGTGAAGTGTGGAGTGCGCCCCGCATGCATGCACCTATGGTGCTTGAATATGCACACATTTTGGAACTTGCATGGGGAGGCGGGATCCGGAATGGATCCCATATGAGTTCCAAGGGCCAACTGTAGTTCAATGCCTGTTGGAAATGTAAGAATAAAGTTGGGATTTTGTTTCTTATGTGGTAGTCTTGTAGTGAAGCACAGAAATATTGAATTCTGACACTTTAAATGCTGGAAGATAAAGATTCAGTGGAAACCAGAGACTTTCTTGCTGAGACTATTGGACAAAGTTCTAGAGCAGAATTATGAAAGGATTTTGCAGTATGTGATTGCAGCAGTGAATATCGTCTATACTCAGAAGTGAAAGGAAGCTGCTACTCCAACTCAGGAAGTTTGGTTCATGAAGGTAGTTGGACTTGCTGAAATGGACAAATTTGGTTAAGGAGAAATCCTTGATGAAATGTTTAAAAAAAAAAAGAGAGAGAGAGAGAGAGAGAGAGAGAGAGACTAGGAAATATTTATTTCTTACATGCATTCCTGATGGGGTTATTGGTTTTAGGTTTTTAAAAATGAACGGAGTTTTCTTATATCGTAGAAGACTTGTGTATTATGAATTAAAGGAAGTGTAGTAATGGGAGATTATAACCATAGGTTTGGGCAGGGAGGAGGTCAGAGTATTAGGGTTTTTTTTGTTTCTTTTTGTTTGTTCGCAGTTTTTGTATGGTAGTTTTCAGTCATGTGTCTGTGTGTGTGTGTGGGGGGGCAAACAGCATTGTCACTAAGGACTCTGGGCACATTCTGACAATGTATGAAGAAATGGCCATGATAGAAGGATGGGAAAGCCCAATTACTTCTGAATAGGCATCTAGGATATTTAGGCATTTAAGGCATTTGTTTACTGCTGCCCAACTTGCCAGGGCCTCCAAGATGATGTACGATGGATAAAAAAATTTAAAACATTAAATTCATGTCTAAAACATTTTAAAAAGCTAATTCTATGTGAATTACCTTCCTGTAGCTTTTGCTAACAGCCAGTCCCATTTCTGTAGAGGTACTGTAGGTGTAAGGAATTTCCAAGGTGAGTGAGTTAAATCTTCAAGGCAGGCTTGAGTCATGCAAGTTTTAAGCACAAAATCTAAAGTATATTGCAGTCTGCAACACCTGTTTCCCTTTGAACAAAAATACAGTATTTTTCTCATCTTTATTCTGTTATGGCAGCGTGCTCCAACTAAGCAATACACATTAGGGCTCTTCTGTGCTCATGCTCATATCATTACATCTTTCACTGGAAACTAAAGGGGTAGTAAAACATTGGATTAAATGGGCTGCTCATGTCTAGGCTTTGTAATTTGCACACCAAAATTGCAGTTTGAGACAGCTGTCACACCTGCCACTTGTAAAACTGCTCTGAGCATCTTTCTTGCTGTTGGATTGCATGAATGAAAGGCAGGGTGTTTTAAATGTCCTTGCATCCACTTTTATCAAATCAATGGGAAGTCCTGCAAGAAAGGCATGTTTAGACCTCTACCCCTTTCCTGCATGCAGTTAGGAAGGGTCATATGCAAATATCTTTAAATTCTTGTATGTGAGGAAGAGAGGAAAGCGTGGGAAGGGAAAGAGATCTTCTCAGATGTAAGTTTCCTTCACCATCCACTGTACAAGTGACAAAGTCGTTTTCAGGTATATTTTTATTGTTTTATCAATAATAATCTCACTTTCCAATACAAACTAATC
>NW_024809624.1:0-3093 GCF_019175285.1 Sceloporus undulatus | reverse complement strand
ATTCTCCCTTTGTGTCTTCCAAACAATATTAGATGGTGATTTTTTTTCCTGATCAGTGCTTGAAAGTGCTTAGGTTTACATGGTTTGCTTCAAGGTCATTAGGACACAAAGGAATAGGCTAGAAAGAATAAACCCAGTTGCTTTGACCTAGAATCCTTATGGAGATCCTTGCCCCACTGACATGGCCTTTAACATTTAACCTGGATTATAATGTTCCTCATGGAGGATATCTCAGAGGGAAGAAGAATATATTGAGGATTAAGGGAAGTTGTTTGGCACTGTATGTTATGGTCAAAAGGGAGTAGTCTCCCAAAATAGCAATTTTCTACCTACAGAAGAACCAGTGTGCAGGCAAGCCTTCTAACAAATATTTCAAATGGTACAAATTAATTCAGTTTTCTCAGGAAAGACTTATGAGTTTATCACACTCCTTACCTTCCGCTCTGCTCCCGTTGCGTAAACGTCACCAATCTGCGATGGGAGCCTCCTGGTGGGATTGCGGATGGCGCAACGCTTCCATTTTCATCATGGAAGCATTATCGTAGGCGTTTTAAAAAGGGCCCTTTTTAAATAACGGATTAAAACGTTATTTTAAAAGAGCCCTTTTAAAAACATTTACGGTAATGCTTCCATGATGAAAACGGAAGCGTTGTGCCATCCGCGATCCCACCTGGAGGCTCCTGTTGCAGATCGATGATGTTTACGTAATGGGAGCAGAGTGGAAGGTAAGGAGTGTGATAAACTCCTTAATCTTGAATAACTCAGATGAAAGCAATATCATCTTGAATTTACAGAGGAGTGTGGGTATTATGTCAGTTAATTATGGTTATGGATATAAGTATCATGTTATTACAAAATTCTAATTTTTCCTAGTTATATAACCTTTTACTCCATAGGTAATAAAATGTGTTTTGACAAAGGCCAACCTGGCAAGCTTGCAGTAGTTTTTGTGGTAGCCCTAAATTCTTATCAGGTTAGTAATGTTCTCTGACCTGAAACTGGCTGCAACAAGAACAGCCACAGATCAGCTTTTGTATTTGAAAAAGTTGTAAATCATTCATCTGTATATGACACAAGCACAACTACCAACCTTCTAAATTGTTTGGATTGTAGCTTGGTTCTTTTAGGAACAATGTAAGAAAACTTAGTAGATCAGTGACAGGACTTGTTTTTTCATTTTTGGTGGGTTCTTTTATTGGGCCCTATACAACTGAAATTCAACAGAGCACGAGCCAAAAGAGTATTATACAGTGATTCTGAGATTTGATATTCTATCCCTGAAACTAATCTTCTTATGATGCTTGCCAAACTGTGAGGTATAGTTAAAACATAAAGGAAAAATTCAATTTATTATCGAATTACCCATTCATTTAAAAGGTGACTGGAGCATTCAGGTCTTTTAAGACCTATTTAAAAACAGACAGATATTAAGGCATGTGTACTTCCCGTTATAGCATATGTACCCTGCCCTATTCTTGTGACTACCAGCCTAATAACTGTTACTGGAACCCACATAAAATCTCTGTGTACAGTTTTATGTCCTGGACAAACATACTGAAGTACAAGTCAACTTTCAGATAACTTGATCCATAGCTGTTTATCTTTCTTTTTTATTGTTAGAAGTTTGCAATAAATTATTAGACTTTACTGCTGGGATCTCCTTAACCACTGATGGCATCTGGTACAGTGTGGTCCCCATCTTCATGGGGAAATACGTTCCCAAACTTACCATGGATAGTGAAAATTGTGAATAATAGCAAGCTCTATATTTCTGATGGAAATTGACCATAGTGTCATGCTGGAGGACCTCCACATACCAACAGAGGTGGTCTCTGTAGCATGACTCCTCCAGCATGACTTCACAGTCAATGTCTGGTGGACATTAACCATAGAGTCCTGCCAGAAGACCTCCAGATTCCTAGAGAAAGCTTTATTTTCTGACAAGGGTCAGTGAAACCACGGTTATTGGTCCTGTGGATACAAGGATCAAACTGTATTTCCAAGATCATCATTAACATTTTCCTGGACAGTTTTATTCCCTTTGTTGTATAAAACCTGCAAAAAGTTTTTCACTTAAAAAAACCCCAGACATTTCTACTTGGGATTACAGTCATTTAATTCCAAACTAACTCCATGCTAAGGGGAGGAGTAAATAAATATAGCGGTACACTGTGATACCAGTCTTCCCAGCATACAGAGAGAGAGAGAGAGACTGTCTTGATTGCTCTTTGAAATTGCAGACTGTCTATCTGCACTGGCTTTACTTTGCATCCTCTCAAGTTCTACATTTTAAAAAATACCTATTTTCTTGATTTTGTCTACCAAGAACGTGTTGGAATTATATCAGCCTCTCAACCTTATGCTTTACAGATGGTATTGGACTTCAATTCCTTGCATTCTTATAGGACAAAGATTAATATCTGTAGCCCAACCCATCGGGAGGTCACTTGATTAGGGAATGTTATGCTGCATTTCCAGCATGTGATGTGACCCTAACAACCAGCAAAGTTAGATGGCAGTGATACACTGAAAGCTGGGACCAGTTTGAAGAGCACAGTTTAAATTATGATGGAAAGCCTAATGTAGTACTATGCCATGATTTTATATGTGTGCCTTTTTCTACTCTCAGGTAAACATCACAGATATTAGCCATTGTTTTAGTTCAAGTGTCAACCTCCATGAGAGGCCCTGAAAGCAAGGAAATGGCCTTGGATGAACATTTGCATGAAAATTAAACACAAGCAATATATTACATGTGGAAATTGTAATCTATGTCAACTTGAGTATAGCTATACTGTGCATGGGCAAAAGGAGGAAAAAGGGATAGACTTAGATATGTTTAATGCAAAGGATGCCAGCAAAGACTCTTACTCACCCACTGAGGCTGCCAAAGGTTGCATGTCAGCTTTCAGTCTAAAGCAGCAATATCGTTTTATTAAGCTCTGGTGATGTCTGAAGTTAGCCAGACAGTGTCACTGTTGCATGTCGCACACTACCTGTAATTTGCCACTTGTTTTGGGTTCTGGGATACATATACAAATTGTCGAGGTCAGAGGTGTGCATCACTTGGAGAAATGACTGTATATGTTTTCT
>NW_024809623.1:0-3093 GCF_019175285.1 Sceloporus undulatus | reverse complement strand
CATCCGGCCCACGGGTCGTAGGTTGCCGACCCCTGGATTAAGGTAACGTGAGTGGGAAAGGAAATAAACTAGCAATTTTATTGCTTCTGCAAAATTACCACAGTACTGTCACTAATCTGGTTCATTTTATAGAAAGCTTTGAAAATGTTCCATGGAAAGTTGTTTAAACAGAGCTAAACAAATCTCAGACTTACATTTTTGAACATGTTCTGAAGTCATCTGAAATTACAAACCATATTTGCAAAATCACTGTAAAGACAGTATGTATATCACAGAATCTACTCACTGTAGTTGAATGCTACATGCATTCTGCATTTAACCATGGATTACCTCCAGTATACAGATGCCTATAACACCAACAATTAAGCTTTGCAGTAAGTATGTAGACAAGCCTCATTTGGTTTAATTTCCAAGGGAACAGAGTAACACATTCAGAAAGGGCTGCACATTCTATAGCAGCTGCTCGAGCGGCTTTCAAGCAACCTTCCACATTTCTGAATTTATAAATGACTGATCACCAAATTGTCAAAAAGAAATGAAGAAAATTCCCCTGACAGTGTCCATAGACGAGCCACTTATACAAGATTAGGCATGTAGCTGTAAAGAAAAAGCAAAGGAACACATCAGTCCTACAAGTGTCAGTAAATTTAGCTTCTCCCCTTCACAAGATATTCAGAAGGTCTGTATAAAAACTCTGAGCTGGTATAGTCACAACATCAGTGCCAAAAATAACCAGAGGGAGCAAAAAGAGAGGGTGATGACAGTCTGACACATTTAAACTGTGTAAACACTTGAAAGAGAAGTATTTCTTAGGCTTCTTTCATATATGAAGCGTCTCCATACAAATAATTCTACATCCCACTGCCCCCACACAAACGTACTTTTAAAAGGTGGTTCTATTAATGAAGCCTGTTGGCAGCTGCCAACAGAAATAAAGTTAAGTGACAGAGTCTCAAATAATATTTTGGCATTTAGCACAGACAAAACAAAAAGCAAAAGCAGTTTGGATTATACCTCAGGAGAGAGTAACAGATATACAACAGGAGAGATGGTCGTTTTCATGTTTTCAAAATGTTAAACTTCCTTTGTATATAGTCAAAATTAAAATTTGTAGAAGAAATTTCTACACTTTATACATCAGTTAACTGTATTTTAAGGCATGCATCACTGTTCCTAGCACAATTCCTTATCAGGAATTCCGAAATATTCCAAAATTGTCCACAAGGGTGGCTGAGATAGTGACACCTTTGCTTTCTGATTGTTTAATGTGTGTAAACTTTGTTTCATGCACAAATTTATTTAAAATATTGTGTATAAAATTGTCTTCAGGCTATGTGTATAATGCGTATATGAAACATAAATAAATTTCATGTTTATATTTGGGTTCCATCTCTAAGATATTGCATTATATATATGCAAATATTCCAACATCTGAAAAACTAAAAAAATCAAAAACACTTGTGGTTCTAAGTATTTTGGATAAGGGAAACTCAATCGATATTTTGTGACAGAATTATCTTCCACTCTGCTTTTGTAAGAAAAGCATATGTTTTTTCTTAGAAAATCTAAACAAAAGCAACAGGTACATATCTATGCATTTGCCTCACCTTGTTTCTTTACTTGCTCCAAGAGCAGATCTTTCATGGCTGCTTCCTCTGCAAGGTCAGATGGGACTTCACCTTCACTGTTCACAGCAGCTACATTGGCCCCATGACTTATCAAGTACCTATATGAATAAGAGCCAAGTAACACTCAATTTCAGAGCAAAGATGCAATATCTAGCTTTGTAATTAAAGTCTGATACTAAGTAGCAAGAGAACCAGAGTGGTGTAGTGATTTGAGCACTGGATTATGACTCTGAAGACCAGGGTTCAAATTCCCACTCAATCATGGAAACCTGCTGGGTGACCTTGGGCAAGCCATACACTTTCACCCTGAAAGGAAGGCAAAGGCAAACTCCCACTGAACCAGTCTTGCCATGAAAACCCTGTATTAAGTCTGCTTTAGTGTTGAAGGCCACAACAACAACATAGATCAACTTCCATCAGAGTCATGCTGGAGGACCTAGCAATTCCTAGAGAGAACATATTAATCAAATCCACAAAACCCAAAGCCACAAATATGAAGGGCCAACTGTAATGGAGATTATTACAGAACATTATACTGTTTATACTGTTTGTGCCTGTCCACTCAGATGAATACTGTCTACTCAGATGTAGAGTCAATGTGGCATAGTGGTTGAAGTGTTGGACTACAACTCTGAAGACTAGGGATTAATTCCTAGCTCGACCATGAAACCCACTGGGTGACCTTGGAAAAGTAATTTGCTATCAGTCTCAGGGGAACACAATGGTCAACCTCCTCTCGATAAATCTAGCCAAAATCCCATGATAGGCCTTGAGGGTTGCCATAAGTCAGAAATGACTTGAAGGCACACAACAACAAAAACAAACTCAGATGTATGCCCTAATGAGTTCAGTGGAACAAACCTCCAGGTAAATACATGTGGGATTTCAACCAGTCAATTTCCAAGGAAATTACCAGAAATCTAAAATTTGCATTCCTCATGCCTGAACTTAAAAATCAGAAATTAAGTAATCTTTGACTAGAAGCTTATATTTTGCCCTTAAAATAACATTGAGGAGAGGCAAGGCCACGACAGAAAAACAAAGACTTGGGCCTAGTACCAGTTGTAAGTCCTAACTAGAATACATCTATCAAATCATGGAGATTTGATATACAACATTTATGCAAGTTCCACTGATTCAATGGGCCTACGCTGCCTGGGATTAACTAGTGAATTTAAGATAGCATTGTTATGACAGACTTGAAATTTAGACAAATGTTTTATGAATTTTTATCAGACACAGCATGGTATAGTGGTTTGAGAGTACAACTATGTCTCTGGAGACCAGGGTTCAAATCCCTGCTCAGCCATGGAAATCCACTGGGTTACTTTAGGCAAATCACATTCTCTCAGCCTCAGCAAAGGCAAAGCTCTTCTGAACAAATATTGCCAGAAAATCCCCATGATAAAGTTGCCTTAGTGTTGCCATATGTTGGAAACGACTTGAAGGCACATAACAACAACAA
>NW_024809622.1:0-3093 GCF_019175285.1 Sceloporus undulatus | reverse complement strand
GTGCCAAAGCTGTGCTCCAGTCCTTAGGACTGGATTGTGGCTTTGGTGCGGCTTCTGGGTTCTTAGGATGCATGCCACATTTAAACAGCATACCTCCAAAGTGACCCAAAGCAGCTTTATTTTGGCCTGTCTGTATGGAGCCTATATTTTGGCTTCCAGGTCTATTTTCAATGTAAGTGTCCTTAAAAAGTGCTTGGGAGTGTTCCTCCCAGATGCCTCGGGGATGTGACAATCCACTTAGTAGTAGTAGTAGTAGTAGTAGTAATAATAATAATAATAATAATAATAATAATAAATTATTTATATTTTCCCACCTCTCCCAGGTGGATTGAGGCGGGATTACAACCCAACAATAACAATAAGATACAAGAATAAAACATATATAGTTTTTTGTGGGTTTTTCGGGCTATGTGGCCATGTTCCAGAAAAGTTTCTTCCTGACGTTTCGCCAGCATTTGTGGCTGGCATCTTCAGAGAATGCTTTGCCTGGAAAAAGTTGGGTATATATATATACTGTGTGAGCCTGGGAATGCAGGAGTGATTTGCATGTGTATTGTTCTGTGCTGATGGCCGGCCTCAGGCTGGGAGTCTAATGCAAAAGAGGATTGATGTCTGCTAATTGGTGATCATTTTCTGCTGGGAAAGCCCTGACTCTGAATGGTTTCCCATTTGCATTTGCTCAGTCCTTATTTTGCTATTCCTCAGGACTGGTAGCCAAATTTTGTTCAGTTTAAGGGTTCTTCTTTCCGGTTGAAATTGTCCGGATGTTTGTGGATTTCAATGGCTTTTGGCCATTGAAATGGCTTCCAGCCAATGGATGCTGGCCATAAAAGTCTTCGACTTTACATAAAACATATAATTTTCAAGCATTAAAACAGTTAAAAACAGTACAGTCAAACAATTATAATATTCTGACCTGATTAAAAGAGTGATGTCTTTATAGAAGATTGGGTGAATAGGCTTGCTGGAAGAGATCCGTCTTAACTGCCCTCTTGAAACCCTCCAAGAAAGTAATAAGATGGATCTCTTCCAGGAGGTTGTTCTATAGTTTAGAAGCCACTGAAGTAAAGATTCTTTGAGAAGTTGAAACCAGTCTGGTTGGATGTACTTCCAACAGATTTTTCCCCGACGTTCTGAGAGTGCGGGGTGGATTATACAGGGAGAGGCGTTCCTTTAAGTAACTCAGGCCCGAGCCATGTAAGGCTTTATAGGTGATAACCAACACCATGTATTGTGCCCGGAAGCTAATAGGTAGTCAATGAAGATCTTTCAAGTTAGATGTTAAATGGTCAAATTTCAAAGAACTAGTGACCAATCTGACTGCCGCTTCCGAACTTGGTACAAGGGTAGCCCCATGTAGAGTGCATTACAGAAACCAGGGTGAGAAATTACCAGTGCATGTACCACTGCTTCAAGGTCCTTTTGGTCCAGGTAGGGACGCAGTTGGTGTATCAACCAAAGCTGGTACCAAGCACTCCTGGCTGTCACATCTACTTGAGATGACAATTGTAGCGATGAGTCCAGGAGTACTCCCAAACTGCCAACTTCATCCTTTAGGGGAAGTGTGACCCCGTCCAGGACAGGTTGACTAATTTCCTTCCCAAGACCTAGGAACCTATTGCTAGTACCTCCGTTTTCTCTGGATTCAACCTGAGTTTGTTTTCCCTCATCCAGCCCATTACTGACCCTAGACAGGCGTCCAGAGGAAAGATGCCGTCCGTAGTCACTGCAGCAGTTGGAGACATGGAGAAATAAATCTGGGTGTCATCAGTGTACTGATAACACCGCACTCCATGTCTCCGGATGATCTCTCCCAGCGGCTTCATGTAAATGTTAAATAGCAAGGGGGATAGAATGGCGCCCCGAGGGACGCCAGATGTCAGCTCTCTCTTAAAGGACCAACTATCCCCCAGCCTCACCATCTGGAATCTGCCTGAGAGGTAGGAACGGAACCACTGAACCACTTTAGCTCATGCATTTATATTGGGAGCTTGATGTAATATGTCAGAATACTGAGTTGTTGGTTTTGACTGCCTGAATAAGTTTGCTCAATTATTTTTCATGGCTTCTTTCTTGTAGGCCAACAGTTTTTTCTAACCTCTCTTGTAAACATTTATTATCAGCAGAGTGCAGTGGTTAAATTGGGTTAACACTGCATATGGCATATGTTTTAAATGTGGGAAGAAGCTTTGTTACGACATGTAAGGAGGTGGAAACTAGGACTTCCAGGCCTCCTCTTGCTCTTCCATGCTTTCTTGCAGGCTCTGCTGCCACTGAATATGCATGAAAGCTGTTTAGTTCCAGAGCTTTAGTAGCCTATGTTTCTTGGATCAGAAGGAAATAATATTGGGCAAAGAAGTAAAACAGCAATCTCTGTTAGATGCGTACACCCAGTGATGTTCCATGTCATAAGGGCATCCTCCTTCTTGTCTGGATTAAGCTTCAATTTGTTCCCCCTTATCCGGTCCATTACTGATGGCAGGTACCAATATAAGGTCAAAACAGCCTCCTTGGCTTGAAGGGCAAAAGTGTAATAGAGTAAGGTGTCATCCGCTTACTGTGGCACCAAACCTTTCCAGACAACCTCTCCCAGCAGATTCACATATTTGTTAAAAAGCATGGGGGAATACAACTGAACTCTGAAGAGCCTCACAGGCCAACAGCCAAGGTGTCAAACAGGAGTCCTCCAGCATCACTTCCTGGTCCGCCCCTACAGGAAGGAATGAAGCCACTGTAAAACAGTAACCCCAAGTCCCATCCTAGCAAGGTGACCCAGAAGGATACTATGGTCAATGGTACCAAAAGCCTCTGATGGGTCCAGCAGAAACAACAGGTACTCATTCCTCCTACCTGACTACCAGCACAGATCATCCAACAAGGCAACCAAAGCAATCTCTGTCCCATAATCAGGCCTGAAACCAGACTGAAATGGACCTAGATAATCCATTCATTCAGAAACCTATAGAGATGAAAGATAACCACATGCTCTAGTACCTTGCCTAAAAATGGAATATGCTTTTGTGTGAAACACTTTATATATGTACATTGCAATATAAGTCAGTTCGGCCCAAAAGCAGAGCATAAGGCAGTTCT
>NW_024809621.1:0-3093 GCF_019175285.1 Sceloporus undulatus | reverse complement strand
AGTCTAAATTGGCTCTCTGACATAGGAGATCATGACCCAAGGGATTTGGAAATATACTGACGCACAAACCATAAGCCATAGTTTTTTGTGGGGTTTTCGGGCTATGTGGCCATGTTCTAGAAGAGTTTCTTCCTGACGTTTCGCCAGCATCTGTGGCTGGCATCATCAGAGAAATGTTGGGTAGAAACTGTTCTAGAACATGGCCACATAGCCCTAAAAACCCACAAAAAACTATGGATGCCGACCATGAAAGCCTTTGACTTCACAAACCATAAGCCATTTTGTGTGCATTTCCATATATATATATATATATATATATATAATGTCAGAAATGTACTCCGAGCCTATTCTTGAATTTAAAAAAAACGCCACAGCTTGTTACTTAAGACAGAGGAACAGAAATGTGTTTTATAACCTTTTTTCCCCCTTTTGGTCTTCTCTATTTTACTTTACTTTCAAAAGAACACTCTTAAAGTCATGCCATTTTTTCCCCTTCACTGTTGCTTAGCAATAATAAATAGCAACATTCTAATGACCATGAACAACTTTGGCTACTGCAGTGTGGAGTGCATCAGTTCCATAACAAATGTTGTATGAATTTTTGTAATGCAGTTTAACACAGCATGAGAGCTTCTTGTGCTTGATGCCAAACCAATTTGATCAGTACAGCTCCCTAGAAACTTGACCTTGTAGAAGAAAATGTAACTTTATATCCGTAAAAGAAATAAAATGTCGTACGGCTGAGCAGGTTTTGTGGGGGGGGGGCTAACGGTAGGAGCCGAAATGAAGGATCAAGTTATCAAGCAAACGCTCCTGATTGGAAGTTAATTAGTGTTCTTCACTGTCCATGCGTCAAAGACAGTTTAGAGAGCTTGAGAAGACATTGTTGCTTGGTTGAGCATATCACTAACATTACGAGGTGTCAGCTACCACAGATATAAATAATGCTTGTATAAAAATGGGGTTATTTAAGTACCAATAGATGCTAGGTGATTGTATCATCTTTCAGGGTATTTTGAGGCCCAGGTGAAAATGCTGATATTGAATGGTGGGGTCTAAGGTACTTGAAGTGCCGTTCTCACCATATTGCTTGCGTTCTGTGCTTAACATTGGTTGCCCAGCTTATATAACCACCTATAAGAGCAATGAATACCGTGGACACAGATCATTGTTGGTAGTATCTTCCCACTCAGTGCACTCTGTTCCAGATCATGTGTGCTTGGTTCCACCATTGACTTTCAAATGGGAGCTAAAAATGTACTACTTGACTGTTGTCACTTTTTATATGATACAGACAGATTTAAGTTGCTAATTCTCCTTTATCATGATTTTCCTTATTGCTGTTTGTGGTTTTAAGTCCTGCTGCATGAAGTCATGGGAGGGTTTACCCCAAAATTGATTTATAGATACCCTTTTTAAAGTATATTCAACAAAATTCACAGGGGCACCATTAAGAAAAGGCAGCATAATCCTAGCTGTTGGAGATTAGGATTAGGAACAAGTCTGTGAGCCAAAATCCTCTTCTCTTCTGGCAGAATCCTTTTCTGTTGCTAATATGCTGGCTAAAATCTGCTGTCAGTAGAGTCTTAATGCAGACCAGGGTGAAAGCGGAATGGGACAATGCAGGAGCAAAGGTGTGTCCATTCCAGATCTCCTTCAGTTCAGAGGTACAGCCAAAATGTAGATACAAAGCTGCTCAGGGCAAGGTTTATCTTAAATAATTCCTAACTGACTAACTAACTATTTATTTATTTATTTATTTTGCAAAACTCTCTCTGTCTTTCTTTCTGTATATGTATGTGGATTCAGCACAGCTTCAGATAGCCTAGTGTCAGCTCACCTGGTCCTTGACCATCTTGGCTAGTTAGAACGGTGCTCTAAGTCAACTGCCCCCTCCCCACTAGCCATCATCTAATAGGCAAGTGCATTGCGAATATTCATCTTATGTCAATATCCTGCAGTACCTATAAAGGGACTTCTGTATTGGTTTTGCATACCAAAATACAAATCTTTTTTTCTTTAAAGGGATATTGTTTTGATTTCTGAAATGCTATCACTGTAATTGTATGATGCATTTAAAAACTGTAACCATAGCTAATGCTCTTAAAATATCTTGATTTCATCATCTTTCATCTTGAATATGGCCTTGATGCTCATTGCAAATCATGCTGGTAATCCTCAAGATCTCTTTCCTGCTTGCTGAAATCAGAAAAACCAAGAGGATGGTGATGATGCTAATTTAGTGGAAAAGAACAATGTAGTTACATTGGTGAATGATAATAATTCTCTATAAAGCATGAAGTAGCCATTGTTCCAAACTGGGCTGTGCCACTGAAGAGGTCCTTATTCTGCTCAGTAAAAACCACCAACTCAACATTTCTTCAAATAAAGTTACTTACTTTCATTGCTGCATTATGGGAAATAAGGCATCTTTAGGCTAGCGGGAATCCAGATCTTTTTGCACTATTAAAATTTTCTGCATATTTATTTTATTTTTTATTTATTTACTGTATTTATACCTCGCCCTTCAGCCCTAAAGGCTCTCAGAGCAGCTTACAATTATTACTTTAATTAGACAGTTCCCTGCCCTCCGGTTTACAATCTATAACGATAAGACACAAGAGGAGAAGGGAATGGTGGTGGGGAAGGGAATCAGGTCCAGCAGTTC
This sequence comes from Sceloporus undulatus, assembly GCF_019175285.1. Classification (NCBI taxonomy): domain Eukaryota; kingdom Metazoa; phylum Chordata; class Lepidosauria; order Squamata; family Phrynosomatidae; genus Sceloporus; species Sceloporus undulatus. Next base: position 425 of record NW_024809621.1, on the reverse strand, counting down.
TTCTCTTCCTCTGAGGCCTGGACCAAGGCAGATGGACTGCAAGGAGGGCTCTTCTTCTTAATCGAGATGTATGTCAACGTTCAGAATGAAACACTTCACATTATTATGAAAATGGTAAGCCAGAGATCAAAAGAGAAAAAAAAATCCCAAAACATTTTTATTTCAGTGTCCCAGTTTTAAATGTTTGCTAAAATATATTTGAGGTAAGTTACAAAATGTATTTTCACTGATTGATTGCATTTATGAGTTGCAATGTGCAAATAGTAAAACATAATACATAATAGTAAAACATAATATAATTCCTTTTATATTAAATGACTACTATCAACTTAAAATAAAGCAAAGCTATTAGTAGACAATAAGTAATAGTGCTCACAGTATTATTATTATTATTATTATTATTATTATTATTATTATTATTATTA
>NW_024809620.1:0-3094 GCF_019175285.1 Sceloporus undulatus | reverse complement strand
TGTAGCTATTATTACAGAAAGACATAGAGTGCAAACACCTCAAGTACCTTTATTTTCTGGAGTGAGATGGGCTTTTCCAACTGACTCACTGTGATGATCTTCGGTGGTCCAAGCAGCCAAACTGCGGCCCTGTAATAATAATAATAATAATAGTAATAGTAATAATAATAATAATAATAATAATAATAATAATAATAATGTTTTATACTCCTCTCTTCAGCCAAAAGGCTATCAGAGTGTCTTACAAATTGTTAATTAGCCATTTAGACATTATGGCTCTTAGCCCAGCAGACCTTTAACTTCCTTGAATCACGCTGCCATCATCCAGTGAATTATAAAAGGGTTTCTCTTAACCTACACTGGGACCAGTTAAGGAACCTTATTTCTCCTTTACTGATCTTCCAAGCATCAACTGAGCCAAAACACGTGTAAAAGGAGCGTCGAGTAGTAGATACTCCAAGGAGGTATTTACTATAAATAACAAAATATAACTAAAATAAAAGTCCTACAAGATATTAAGAATCTTTCAGGTACAATATTTGTAAGTATATAATATTCAATTCATAAAAGCTATTAAACAAATAAATAGACCTAAATGTCCAATTCTGAGACTAACTTCCATACAGTATACAACTCACATGCGGATTGGTGTGGATTGGTGTTGGGTGTATAAGTGATTGTGAAGTGGATAGAATTCAGAGAGGAGAGCTGGTAAATATTTGTTTTATATTGCAACTCAAGCTAAAGAACCTCCAAGGACTTGGAGGAAATCATCTGTGTGTGAGTTATTTTTAATTGTGGAAAGTGGTTAGTGCATTGCCAATGCCTGTATCTGGAGATTTGCTTCTGTACTCTGCAATGTTATTGTTGAGCTCTGTGAGTGTCGCCTTCACTGTGCTATACATTGGCTTGTGAATGGGACCAGAATTCAGAGCCAAGAATGACCTAAGAGCCGGTGTGACAATCCTGTTTGGCTGAAGTATTTCCACCAAGCACCCATTGCATTTATTTCAGTTTCAGAGAATTCTTTCCCCAACGAGGAAACATCCTAAAGCAATTTAAACCTTTTTGAATGCTCGGTTTCTGCCCCCAAGCAACGACTTCAGTATAAATATCAGCACCAACCGGCTGTTCTTCAGTTTTACAGACAGACAGTCCATTGGTGTAGATTGCTAAACATCTCACTACACTCACTGGCCCCACTTGCCATTGGAGTTACTGAATTCTCTTCCTTTTCTGGACCCTCAGCAATTGGAATCAAGATCCAGCTAGGTAATGTATTACCATTAACAAAGCCTTACACTATTCACCACTCCCACCTTTGTTACCCAGTTTTTTTTGTGTGTGTGTGAACACCTATATGTGTATATATGTGTGTATGCATTTATTTTGCTTTTCCGCTAAATAAAACACAAAAACCTATTTGAAATGCCTCTGGAGTTCTGTGTGCTTTCAGGCCTGGTATAGTTGGGATGAATCCCGAGGTCACTGTTGCCTCAATCTCTCCTTGGAGCTAAGTATGAAATTCCCCTAAAAGCATAGCACTTGTGTGTGTCCTCCCCAGACTCCAGCATTTCGAGTGACAAAGGGCCTCTGGAATCAACCACAGAGCTAAGAAAGCTCAGGTTGGAAAAGAAACATTAGAGAAAAAGGAATTTTGTGTTACCCTTTCCTCTCTTCATAGACATTGCTCATAATTGCTAAATGGAACCCTTAATATGTATGAAAACAAGGGCCTGATTTCAAGTTCAGTTCTTAAGTTCAGTGATCTACATGGGGTGACCTTTGTACCAAGTTCGGAAGCTTCAGTTAGTTCAAAATGTGGCACCAAATTGGTCACTGGAACATATAGGTCAGACCATATAACACCAGAATCTCTATATTGGCTGACAATTAGCTTCCAGGCACAATACAAAGTGTTGGTTATTACTTTTAAAGCCCTACATGGCTTGGGTCTGAGCAATTTGAGGGAACGCTTTTCCATACACAATCTGCCCCATACTCTCAGAACATCTGGGAATAATCTATTAGATTACCCAAAGGTCAGGCTAAGAACAACTTCCCACAGAGAGTACATAGCCATGGCTCCCAAGTTATGGAACAACTTGCCGGAGGAGATCTGTCTGATCACCACCTTGGATGCTTTCAAGAAAGCACTTAAGACGGATCCCTTCCGGCAGGCTTACCCACTCGACCTCTTGTAAAGAACTTAAGGAAAAATCTCACTTCTGTTTGCAATTGTGCATTTTAAACAATGTTTTTATTTGTCCCAAATTGAGTTTTAAGCAACTTGTTTTTTTACTGTGTGTAAAAAGATGCTATTGTTGTTTTGTGGCTATTTTACAGGTAAATACAAATAAAACCTATTATTATTATCTGTCTGGTTGGTGGCTGCCTCCCAATCCCCAAGGCCCCTCTCCTTGCCCTTCCCAGAGGCCCCTTCCTCTCCGCACAGAGCCAGGCGATCCTGGCTTTGCTCCTGCCTTCCCCTCCTGACTCCCAGAGGCTTCATCCCCTTCCCTTTCTCCCTCCGATCTCCAACCTTCCCTCTTGCCCATCTGCACTGCTTTACCATTTCACCCTCAGCATCTCTTTCCTGCCTTTCTGTCTTTCACATTGCCTCCATCGCTCTATCACAGACACACATCCACAGAGTGTGATGCACAAAAGGGACACTTTGAGGCTCATTTCTTGAGAAAGGCAGGGCAATCAATATACAACTAATGCATTAGGAAAGGCAGAACAAGGGGTCTGGTACCTGGTTTTTGATATTAGTGAGGGTCAAGTGCCACGGATGAGCATTAAAACAGCCTCTTCAGAGCCAAAAAAGGCTGGAAGAGGGGCTACAAAAGCCAGGAAACTTGCTCAGGAATGGCATAAGGACCATTTGGGGACAAAAAGCATTAATTTCCATGGCTCCTTCCCACAAAATTCCAGAATTGGCAGAATCCTTACAAAGTGGAGAACAATATTGCCTCACTAAAACTAGAAATCCCAAGATTCCACATGAAGTTGTTATGACAATTACATTATATGTGAAAGGGAACTAGGAATTGTAGTACAGCACAAGTTGAACATGTGTCAACAGTGTGAT
>NW_024809619.1:0-3094 GCF_019175285.1 Sceloporus undulatus | reverse complement strand
GGAAAGTTTCATCTCTGTGTAGCCATAAAGAATAAAATTGGTCCTGTTAAGTCATGGAGAAAGAAGCATTTCTATGTGAATAAAATTCAAGTTGATAAACACAGGACTTTATGACTCTAGATTGGGGTGTATAACATATACATCCTAAGACTGAGATGGACAGCTTCCAAAGGTTAGTTGGCTACACATGCCACAGCTGAATAGCCCATTCTGCCCTCTTACCCTCCAAAAATGTAAAAGCCCCTCATGCCTTCTACAGGACAACTTTTCCAGGTTCCCTCTGGCCAAATTGTTTTAGGTTCCAAATGAGCCTTTTTTCAAAAAGTGGATGTCATACAGTGGACCCATGGTATCCCCTGGGATTTGGTTCCAGTAACCCCCATGGATACCAAAATCCATGGAGGATGACATTAAAAACAATGGATAGTAATATGGTGTCCCCTATATAAAATGGCAAAATCAAGCCTTCAACTTCACACTCAAGCTCTGCTATTTGGAATATATATATATCTATACATATCTATAGGTTATGAGCATATATATATATATATATATATATATATATATATATATATATTCAAGCTGTGGATACTTTAATTCATGGCTAAAGAACCATGGATACAGAGGGCTGACTGTACTCTCCAAGATTTCACAGATGAAAACCAGGACATGTGTGGCCAAGGGACATCAAAGTATGATCAAGATGGCAAAAGTTATTAATGAGGAAGAATACACAACTGAAATTTTAGCTGTTTGCTTTTGCCTGAGCCTACAAGGAAGAATGATTCCGCCCCTTCTCTCCTTACCTCCATGGTGAGTTCACTGATTTTTTTTAGTTTGAACTCAGTTTGTAGTTTGAAGTACTGTAAGGGAAAAAGTGAAAGGAGGAGAGAGAATCTGGGACATTTTAAAAGCAGCTAAAAACATGCAACAAGAATGAATGCTTGTACTGCAGCCACTCACAAACCATAAAGTTGTGAGTTCAATACCAACCAGGGGCTCAGGCTTGACACAAGCTTGCATCCTTCTGAGGTCCAGGGACGTAGCCAGGATTTTAGGAAGGGGGGGGGTCCAGACTAAGTGCCACCATTATAATGGGGCTTGGGTGCGGCGGCGCAGCATCACGCACCATTCATTTTTCTAATGGAAGGGGGGGTCCGGACCCCAAGGACCCCTCCCCTTGGCTACATCCCTGTGAAGTCACTAAAATGAGTACCCAGCTTGTTGGGGGCAATTAGCTTACAGTTGCAAACTGCCTAGAGACTGCTTAGGTGGTATGAAGCGGTATATAAAGGAAGCTGCTATTGTTATGGCTATTGCTGTCCCTGCCAAACTGAGACAATTGGGGGTGGGTGGGCTGTGAATAATTTCTCATTTTGGAACAAGGGCTCCTCTGGCCTGAAACGACTGAAAATTCTGAAACATAGCTGAATTAAACTAAACTGAAAGCAGTAACATGAAATATCATTTTGACTTAGATCCTAAGATAAGTAAATTCATGGAAGGAACATTTGCTACCCTCTCCTTGGCCCTTGCAACTATCTGTATTCCCTAAGCCTCTTTCAAGGTTTCTGGGTCAACCCTGACCAATCTGGAACATAGTGTAGGAGCTGCAGGATGAATAGGAAGCTTTCTTTCTTTCTGTGAATGTTTAAAAGTTAATGTATATTAGGAACTTTCTCTGTTTTCGGGGCCAAATCCACTTTCTCCCACAAAAGTCCTATACCCTGTCTCAAGTAGGGATGCAACTACACTGTAGAAATAATGCAGTTTGGTATCACTTTAATTGCCATGGCTCCATCCTACAGAATGTTTTGTGAGGTTTTGTAGTTTTGTGAGGCACCAGCACTCACTGGCAGATAAGCCTAAAGATCTTGGAAAACTACAAATCCCAATATTCCATAAAGTGGTGTCAAACTGCATTAATTCAACAGTGTAGATGCACCCTCAGTCCTCTGACTTTCCAGGAAGGAACTGGCAAAACTGCCTCTGAGTATCCCTTGCCTAAGAAAAATCAGTGAAATCCATAGGGTCACCATAAGTTGACAGGCACATGCACACACACACATGCACACACACAAACACTTAATTCTAGCCTAACTTTAAAGCAGGGTGGGGAAAGTGTGGTCCACATGAATATGGCCCAAGAGGGCCCCCAATATTTTTTTTCCAGTAAAAAAAAATCTCCAAATTTCCCCACACTCAAGATGAGAAGGTAACATTCCCACTTATTTGGCTACGTGAGTCCAAGAGAGGGCCTTTTTCCCCAAAAGGAAGTGACCAAAAAATGGACAAAATCCACTGAAGATGGTATGGCTGTATAGTACACAACATCTTTGGTAGAAACCATATGTCTTGGTAATTCAGAGGATTATTTATCTATTTATTTAACCAGGGAAAGGAATATGTAGCAGGGAAAGTGTGTGTCAAAATATAGAACACTTTACAGAGAATGAGATGGTTGGAGCACTTTAAGTTATTTTCAAATTATAAAAGTCTCTGTCCCAAATAAATCCCTGTTATGTATTTGGGAATTCAGCTTCCTCTTGTATTTTGGAGTAAACATCATATTTTATTTACAGAATGGGATGTTGCTCAATTGTTCTGCTTTTTATATCTCCCAGTTCTAAATTGCTGATTCCAAAAGGGAACTCTGCATGTTCTGCTTAAGCCTCATTTGGCTCAAATCTTTCCATATTGGGACAGATTTGTAGTTTTCCTTTGGGAACTAGGAATAATGTGCTCCACAGAAGTAGGGGTAAATGCCTTTTTGGCAACCCTTGATTTCACTGCACTATCCCAAATAAGTTTACATGCCTAAAGACATTGCTTTTGAAACCGGAGTTAAATGTATTCATCTATAATCTATGAGATTCCTGCTGAGCTACACATGTGTTTCTCCACATGCAGATCTCCATTAGTGTTTCTGTGAAAAAACTGAGAGGCCCAGAGCTGCAAAGCTTTAATAAACCGCAACTCCCCCAACCTTTTCCTCAGGCAGTGGTATCATTAGGAGTGTGTGATGTGTGGGGTGCAGTCCGCACCAGATGACAAGCCAGAAAAGGGGTGCACCCGGCTGATCGTCCCCACCTCC
>NW_024809618.1:0-3094 GCF_019175285.1 Sceloporus undulatus | reverse complement strand
CTTTCCTGCTGTTGCTTCTGCTGGGCTTCAAGGGCAGGCTTACTGGTTGGCACTTTTGGGGTCTCCCTCCTGGGCAGAGATGCCCTCAGGCAGCTGGGGGCAAAGTTCAGGTTCCGCTTGGTGGGAACTGGTCTCTCCCAGGGAGAGAGGAACCTGTGGGCAGATATGGCTTTGGGGGGCTGGGAGGAGGAGGAGCAGGTGACTTTCCTGGACATTTGTGTCCAGGAGGAGAGGAAGAGGATGGGCTTTGAGCTGGAGAGGAACCCAGGCCCAGAACAAGCGAACCAGTGCAACACAGAGAGCAAAAAAACCACCCAGAGCCACTGCTGCTGCAAAATAAGTAACATTTTCATGTATTATATTAAACGATAACTCTTATATTAAACAATAGACACAGAGAGCCCGGGCTAAAGTTCACCCTTTAACGCAACACCCCTCCCCACAACCCCACCCCTTTGCTGTGTGATCATTTCAAGGATACGGAGACAGCCACATAGGTAATAAGATTTGGACCCCTGGGGGGGGGGGGGGCCAAGCCTCCCCCCCCCCCCCACCAGGTTTGGGTGACATTGGTGGGAACTCCAATCCTCCCAGACATGTTCCCTTCCAGCAAATGTCCCCCTACCGCAGCACCCTCAGCTGGGCTTTTGACCCCTTTTGTGAAATGCCTCCCCAGAATTTGTGGGTCCCCCCTTTGGACTCCTGCCTTTTGACTTTGAAGACAGGGGAAAGGAGGCTACACACACACATTCCGCAAAAAACCAAACATACTTGGAAGGACCTCCACCCCACCTGCCAAGGAGAGAGAAGCAGCTCCTTGTGCTGGGGGTGGAAAGCATTTGCCCCTTGCCCAGGGACTGGCACAGGAGAGGAGCCATGCCACAGGGCAGAAAGACAAACTCCCCAAGGTGGCAGAAGGAGGAGGAGGAAAGAGGCCCCAGGAGATGCAGTCCCTCTCCCAAGGGGCTAACAGACCCATGGGAAGTGGACAATGAAGACTCTCCAGAGGTTGCTGGGCTCCAACATTTCCTATGAGCCTTTCGCTGGGTTGCTGAGTGGGGAGAGGATAAAACTTGCAGTCCAGTAGCCCTTGGAGATCTCTGGCTCCCTCTTCCCATTGGGAAACCCTCCTCCTGTATTTTTCCCACCCCTGGCAATGAAGAGTAGATCCTCTGCTGGGAGTGTGCCCATATAAGGTTGTTGCAATTGCCTTGCCCTGCTATTTGATGCCACTCCAAGTTGTTGCAAGTACCTTGCCCTGCTATTTGATGCCACGCCAGGCCTAGTGGTGTCATGGTTGGAGCCAGGAGCAATTTCTCTTCTCCCCAGAACCATCCTAGTGGAAGGAGGGCTGAGAGCAGAGTCTTCCACATGGACAGCTTTGGGCTGCTTTCCCCAAATTGGAAGGCAGTAAGACTTACTGTGGGAGATAAAAATGGAAAGGGAGAACCAAGCCAAGGGTCTTAGATGGAGGCCGGCAGCCGGCTCTCTGTCCTCTGCAGGTCAGCAATGGGGCCAGAGCTCCTTGGCCTTTAGGAGGCGGGCATGTCAGCCTTGCTGAGGGCAATGGCCAGCTCCAAGTCTTCCTGCTCTTGCCTCCTCAGCCGCGCCAATCGGTCCCGCTCTGCCTTCTCGCTCTCCCGCTTGGCCCATGCCAGTTGTTGTTCCTCATTGCCAAGCTGGAAGGAAAGGGCAGCAAAATGAAGTTAACGAACCAGAGGGATAGGGGAAGGGGAGGGGGCACCTATTGGGGCTGGTGTTTGTGGGATGTCCATACAGTGGCATCAAGGGAGGGTGTCAGCGTCTCTCCCGCCCCCCCCCCCCAACACAGCAGAACTTTAAACATGCCTCACAGGGCTGCCAAACATGAGGAGGAAGAAAGGGAGCAAGTTCAAAGATGGCTGCCACAAAACTGAACCCCAATAAAATGCCCACAGAATCCTCGAAAACCAAACCCACTCTTTGGCCAAATCAGAGTCTTTCCCAAGGATCAACCATGTTGAACAGATGATGGCGCAAACCAAGCACCAACCATATACCATGGGGCCCTTCAGATTTGGGGTGAATCCAGTTTGACCACTTAAATGGTGGGTAAGAAGGCCTATACCCCCCTCCTCCTAACCACCCCAGAAGAGGGACGTGTCAGAAAAGCCCACAGCCAACAATCCCTCCATGTCTCCTCCTGGCAGCCAGGAAAGACCAGCTCTATACTTTCTCCAAGGCACAGTGATGCTCAACAATAGGAGGGTGGTGTCCACAGTCCCAGGAGGTGGGCAGCTGGCCAACCAGGAGCAGCTGCAAGAAGCCGAAGTGGTGGTGGACTCCCCTCTCCCCACCCCCCATTTCTGCCTGGAGTTGAGCAATGGAGCCCAAGGAGCCCAGGACACATTTTAGAGGACAAAGGAGCTGGAAAGTGGCTGTGGCACAACTGGCGGCTGGACAGGAGTCAGGCTGCAAATAGCAAGTAAGAAAGGCTAAGCAGAGGGATATGGGGGGTGACACCCAACTGTCCCCCTTGGCAACAGAAGGCAAAGATAATGGCATCAGAGGGCACCCCTGAATCCTGGGTCCCAAACAGGGCAGTAGGACAGACATCCCACCAGGCTGCATGTCTCCAAACCCTCTCCCGCCCCAGGACCCACAGAGAGCCCCCTTGTCGTCAGAGGACCTGCGAGACAGGAGCCCCATGAGCAGCCACAGTGTCTTCATTAAGGCCCCCTCCTGTTACATGTGCGTCTGGGCAGAGGTAACCCTGAGGGTCCGTGTCAAAACAGGATCCATCATCCCCCTTTTCCTTCAGCAAAGAAACCAGTGTCAAAGAGTGGGGCAAAGAAGTCCTCTCCCAAACCATAGGTCTCAGGAAAACCCCTCCCCAGATGCCATATAGGGGATTCTGGTATCTACATTGCAGAGAAGAAACTTTCCCATATCTTCCCTGCAGCCCAACAGGGAGCTTTTACCTGTCCTGGCAGAGAACTGAGGGACAGATGGGGGAAGCACCTTCCCCCAAGTGAGGGGGGGGGGAGGGGGGGGGGGGTCCCCATGGGTAGACTTACTCTCCTCCTATGCCCAGGATGAGCAACAAAGGGCAACC
>NW_024809617.1:0-3094 GCF_019175285.1 Sceloporus undulatus | reverse complement strand
CCTGCCCCATTGCATCTGGCTCCACCTCCTTTTGTCTCCAGGTCCCACTTGACCCCTCCCCTTTCTCACCTGGCTCTGTTTAAATATTTGAAGGGAGGCCATACTGAGGATGGAGTAAGCTTGTTTCCCGATGCTCCAGAGCACAGGACCAGGAACAATGGATGCAAGCTCCAGGAAAAGGGATTCCAGCTTAACATTCAGAGGAACTTCCTGAGAGTAAGGGCTGTTTGACAGAGGAACACGCTCCTTCCTGGGAGTGTAATGGTCTCCTTCCTTGGAGGCTGTCTTTAAACAAAGGCTGGATGGCCATCTGTCAATGGGAATGCTTTGATTGAGATTTCCTGCATGGCAGAAGACTGGATGGCCCTTGCGGTCTCTTCCAACTCTATGATTCTATGAACAGACTTGGTCTGGGAAGGGTGGGGGACTGGGATCTGGCCTAATAAAGTCCCTCTGCCCTTTTGGTGCCTTTGCAAAGGATCTGCTTGCCCCATCTTGAGAGCTTGCAAGGGATCAGATGGTGTTTGGATGGTGTTTGGTGTTGGTTATCACCTTTAAAGCCCTTCATGCCTTGGGTCCAACCTATTTGCTGGATCACATCCTTCCATATAACCCATCCTACGCACTTAGGTCCTCTGCAAAACATCTGCTGCAGCCAATAAAAACCAGGCTGGTGGCGGCTACCCAGAGGGCCTTTTCTTCAGCCGCTGCCACACTATTGAATGGCCTGTCGAAAGAGATCCGAAACATTACTAACCTTGGCAGCTTTAAAAAGGCTGTCAAGACGGATCTCTTCTGACAGGCCTTCCCTGAGTAATCCACTCGGTCTCCCACAGACACAAATCATTCTCTAGAACGCCCCCCAAAAATGCTTGTTTTAATGGTATTGTATTATTGTGTGTTTTGGGAGGGAGGGGTTAATGGGAGGTAATTTTATAGAATGTATTTTGTAATGTAGGATGTATTTTATATTATGTTTTATTGATTCTGTAAGCCGCCTTGATTCTGTCGGAGAGGCGGGATAAAAATAAATATTAGTATAATTTCATTATTATCCATCCAGGGTGATCCTGGCATAGCAATCCTGCCCAGTACCATTCATTTTTAATATACATTCAGGTGGGTGGCACCTTGCCCCTGAGCTGGGCAGCCTGGCAGGCAGGGAAGGTGAGTCTCCATTGGAAGGATGATGGGCTTTACAATGGAAGGGGATATGCGCCTTGCAACTCTTCCAGTGCAAAGCAGTAGATGTAGTCCCTATCCTGAGGATGGGTTTTGCAACCCCAAAGTCAAAGCAATAGAGTGAAACCCTCCTTGAAAAGCATTATCCATGGTACGGTTTTCTTACTACCATTTGGATAAGGTTGCCATCTGCTGCTCCATTCAAAGGCAGCTTCAGGTTTTCCATAACTGTGGGCTGCCATTTATTTTAGCAAATTCCAGATTGGTTCGAACTAAAAGAGATTCCATATATATATATATATATGGAATAGTTTTCATGCAATTATAATGGTGCAGATGGGGGATAGGCAATTACAGGCGAAAGAGAAACCAGGTTGTTGGCATCTGCCTCCATTTTGGGGATTAGGAATTCTGCCTCTTCCAAAACCTCCAAGCTCTTCTTCTTTTACCTTTTTTCCGCCTCCCATTTTTCATAGGTGTAAATAAGAGTCACTGATGTTGCCTCCTCCATTGGCAAAGTTGCATTAATAAATTACACACACACACACACACACACGAACTAAAACTGTGTGGGTTTTTTCAAAGCATGTGTGCAGGGAAACAGTCTCTTCCCACAGCCATGAAAGAGCCAGAGTGAGTTTTGTTGGACTGCGACTCCCAGAATTCTGCAACTAAAACATCCAGGCATTGCAAAAACTCCAGAATTGAACACCGGACTGCAGACGAACCAATGGATTCAAATGAGAGGTTCCAAGTAAACATCAGGAAGAACATCTGGACTGCAAGAACTGTTCAACCTCTTCTGGAAGGGTTCAAAACAGATATTGGGCAGGCAAGGAGTTGAACTAGATGCTCTTCGGGGGTCTTTTCCCAACCTGAGGAGCCTGTGACTTCAATAGGCCACATCTCTGGTTAGTATTGAAACTGGAGTGTTTTGTTTTAATGCGCTATATAGATATAGATATATAGATAGGGTCAGTCCAGGATCTAGACTAGGCACAAACAGACAAGTCAAAAGGGATTTTACTCAGAACTAAATTTTGTTTTATTTTTTCCCAAACGCAACAAAACGCTCAGAGTTTTCCAAATGGCCATTTTCACGTGGAAAAAAAGAAGGGCGTCAGAAAGAGGCACCGGTCTCAAAAATGCGCAAAAAATGGGGAGGGAAGGCAGAAGAACGGGAAAGACATTGTCCAAACCACAGCAGGGGAGGTCTAGTTTTGCAGGCCAAGTCAAAGGCTCTTCGGATCCAGGTGGCCATTGCTTTCCATGGGGCAGACAAAGCCGTTGAGGTGAGGGGTTGGTTTTTTGGGACTCGCTGGCCACACAGGGTTGGAAGGGGGGTGGAAATGCTTTGCACAGCCCCACGGCTGCTGGGTCTTGTATTCAAGTTGCATGTGGTTTTGTGGAGGCAGCCCCACGCAGGCCCTGTTGGAGAGAATCAGGAAGATAAATTAACCACCAAAGCCAGCCCTGCAAGGAAGGACTTCTTGCAGTCCTAGCAAGGTAAGAAAACTGACTTGGAGACTTCTCTTTGGCTGCATCCACACTGCAGAAATAATCCAGTTTGACACAACTTTAACTGACATGGCTCTATGCTGTGGAATCCTGGGACATTTGGCTTTCATTGTCAGAGGGCTTTGGTGCCCCAACAAACTACACATCCAAGCCGAAACTGATTCAAGGCAGCTTACGAAAACATTAATTTGCATTTTAAAAAATCATCAACATTATTGAAAACATAATTAAAAACAGCTAAAAATGCTTAAGACATATATTTTCCGTCTCCATCTCATTTTTACCTGTTTAATTTTCTGAGTTCGTGAAGTATATGAACCCCTTTTTACTCACAGAGTAGTAGTAACTGTTGCTCACACAGTGGAGGGAAAACATGGATAATTCTGGAACAGTT
>NW_024809616.1:0-3095 GCF_019175285.1 Sceloporus undulatus | reverse complement strand
TATGGGTTTTTCGGCTTGCGAAGTATTTCGGGTTACGAAAGCGGCGGCGGAACGAATTAATTTCGTAACCCGGGGTACCTCTGTACTGCACTTTAGATCCATAAAATATAGCCTAGCACTAAAGAGAGTCATTGTGTATCATGAAGACTGAGATGGAAAATCAAGTTCCTTCTTTCTTTCCTTTTCCAAATTTAATAATAATAATAAGAAGAAGAAGAAGAAGAAGAAGCTTTATTTGTATACCGCTTTTCCGTGGACAATCAAAGCGGTTTCCAATATCAGATTAACAATACATAACACATCATGACTCTGCTTCTCTCCCCTCAAGATGGTGGTTGGGAGGAGGGCTCTTCTTCTTGGCAGGCAAAGGCCTGTTGTTTCTTGCCTGCTTCTCTCCCCTCAAGAAATTTCTTTTACCTTTCATCTCCTCGCCTCTCCGTCTTCCAGTCCAGACAGTTATTTCAGCTCACAATTACGTCTAGGAACCAATAATGAATCCCAAAGAGAACTGGGGTTGCCATATGCTTTTTAGAGCCATGGAGTGGGAAAGACAGAAACTCAAATATGAAGCAATGAACAGAGGTGGGAAGAACAAATAGTTGTAAAAACCCACTTTGCTCATGCTCAGGAACTGTTTCTTGTTCAGCAAACTGCAGAGAAAGGATGCAGCTTATGTGCTTTTAGAGTCATGGGGCAGGAGGAGAAAGACTGAAATATGAAGCTATGGACATAGGTGGGAAGAACAAGCAGTTTAAAAATAGTTGGCCTGCATGTAGATCAACTCACTAATAATAGCACTATTAAGTGTCATTATTAAAAAAAACTAAACAAAATAGGGGTTTCCAACTTTTTTATGATGAGGTATCTCTTAAAAGAGCTGAAAAATGACTGAGGTCCACCAGTCACAAAATGGCAATGCAGGAGCAAAGCAATACATTACAACATGTGGAAATGGAGCTTGGCATTATTAGTGGGCAATTATTCATGTAATTTTAGACAGCCAATTAATGCTTCTTCAGAAAGTGCTGAATTCTTTATCACAATAATTTCCTTGTTGCAAGGAGTTCCATAATTTGGTTTTCTTCAAGTATAATAGTATAGATGGATGGGGTGGATGGGTAGTGATTCCACAAATGAATGCAATAAAATGAACATCAGGAAAAATTACCCCAGAGTGAATCTATTACACATATGCATATTATACAACCCTCAAGGGTTTGGGAGGAAGTGCTACGAGAAAGAAGACACGACAGTTAGATAAAACAACTATTAATGGGTTCTGACTGGAAAAAAATAATGCAATTCTGGAATATGCTCAAGAATGGAACTGAGTTTATTTTGCAAGTAACAGAATAGGGTGAGTTATAAATATGTAGGCAATGCAGGAGAATAACAAGAGTATAAATTAGGCAAATAAGTTCTTTATTTTTCAAGAGATTTTTCATTCCCTGGGACCAATTTCAGATTTTTTTCTTCAATCCTCTGTTGTGGTGGTATGAATCATGAAACTTTCCAAATACTCTTGGACAGAAATTCCTAGCATTTCTCAACATTGGCTATGCTGGCTAGGGCTGCTATGACTTGCAGTCCAACACTTCTGGAAAGCCACATGATACCTACCAATGTTATACTGTGTATTGGGTCTCCTCTGCTGTATTTTCTCAGACCTGCCTATTAACCTGCCATATTCACTCCCATTCTATCGTCTTCCTTCCTCCTGGCCTCTCTGTGCAGGTATATCTAGATAGGCAACATGAAAATGTGCAAAACATAACATAGGCCTGTTACAGACTGCCAAAATAAAGGTGCTTCGTCTCTCTTTGGAGGTATGTCATTTAAATGATGCATGGGTCCTAAGAGTCCGGAGGTCGCGCCAAAGCCACACTCTATTCCTAAGCACTGGAGTGCAGCTTTGGTGCAGCTTCCGGATTCTTAGGGTGCATGCATCATTTAAACAGCATACCTCCAAAGAGACCTGAAGTAGCTTTATTTTGGCAGTCTGTAACAGGCCATAGTTTTCAGTTTTGCCCAAGCCCCACATTAAGTTTGCCTGAGGGTTGCCAACTTTAAAACATGCAACAACTACATCAACAAACAGTTTAATAAATAAAAATGAATAAAATATAAAATAGGGGTTATAAAAATAGAGCACACTAAAAGGGAGAAAAAATTACTAAGGAAATGAAAGAATTCATTAGCTATCACGCAGTATATAGTCGATAGGGTTGTGAAACAGCTTCAGGAGTTTCAAATTTTTCAACGCTTGCTAAATTAAATCATATTAAGTTACATAAATAAATAAGTAATAAAATATATTTATTTATATCCCGCCTCTCCCTTTCAAGGATCAAGCGGGTAACAACAAGCCAGTATAACAATTACATTGACAAACCCTAATCCCTTTAACCCTCCCTGCTTCTCTTAAAATTACAAGCAAAACATAGAAATTACAAGTAATTCCAATACAGCAGATCGCACACAGTTCCATGAAGTCTATGACAAAGATTTGGAACAGAAACCTGACCGAATGACCATCGGAGGGACAAATAGACAGGTAAATGGTTCTGGTTCTTGTTTTAGGTCAGTCTGGCAAGGCCCACCTATACTATGCATAAATAGAACTATGTTCAAGGCTTTCACGGCTGGCATCCATAGGTTTTTGTGGGGTTTTGGGGCTTTGAAGCCCGCATTCTAGAAGAGTTTATTCCTGATGTTTCACCAGCAGCTGTAGCTGGCATCTACAGAGAATGCTGGAATGCAAGAGAGTGGGGTATATATATGTTGGTCCTCTTAGCCAACAATATATATACCCCACTCTGCTCCATTCCAACATTCTCTGAAGATGCCAGCCACTGCTGCTGGCGTAACATCAGGAATAAACTCTTCTAGAACACAGCCTCATAGCCCCCACCCCCCAAAAAAAAATCCCACAAAAATTATAGAACTATCTTGTGTGCCACAGAGAGATGGGGATGTAGTCAGAAAAATAGCATTTGAACAGAATTTCATCAGATAAGTGAAATGCTCCCACACAAGTATGTGTTTGTTTGTTTGTTTGTTTATTAAACCCTCAGGTCAGTTATGAATGATGAATG
>NW_024809615.1:0-3095 GCF_019175285.1 Sceloporus undulatus | reverse complement strand
AATAATAATAATAATAATAATAATAATAATAATAATAATAATAATAATAATAATAGATTAACACGTGAGACTCTGTGTCATCACAATCTTTTGATTCATAGCAAGAGGCTGCAGAATACTATATTGCCTGTGCATTTCTCCTCCATGACTCCTACTTTAAACATAGCTAACAAGCACCAGCAGGCAACTGCAGAAGTGGTCACATTCCCTGTTTGCTGCACTTGTTAGGAATATTTGCAATCCCTCTGAGATGCCAACAATTTAGAAACAACTCCAATGTATTTTCTACATGCTAGGCTGATGGGGCTTTCTTTATCCCAGCACAGATGTGATTTATTTTGATATCACTGTTATCTATGTGCACTGTGAAAGAGACTGACATCTAACAAACTGTTTTAGGAACCAGCACTGTGTCAGTTGTAAAAATGTCTTTCTTTCCTTGAGCACCAAAGTCTCTAAAGCTATTGTGGATGGTTAACATTACACAAACAAACATAAATGATCTCAAAGCCTGCCAGATTGTTAAGTGTCTGCAGTAAATGCAGGCCTGATGTCTTCAGTGATGGTATCTCTTGTCTCCGACTGGAACTATAATCTGCCTAAAGCTGCATCTTTTGGCATATATTGCACAGTACTGATTTACATTGGAGTAGGCCTATTAAAATCACTGGGACTATATCAATGTGAGGCAATTCTGAATCACAGTCCATAAAGATACGGACGCTCCTTGGAGAGAACAGAGACAAAATTAGATAAAATAGCTCTCTGATGGTTCATTCTTAGCCATGCCAGGAATTCAAACAAAGCCTAAAAATGGAACAAGAAGTAAATGTTCTGATAATTTGCACTTTTTGTGACCTAGGCCTTCTCATTTTATTTCAAATGAGCAAAACCTCCCCTGTGATATGAGGGCCACTAATGGGCAGTTATGAAACTATCAGTTTACTTAATGGATCTAGGTGATGAGGACAAGAACATGTTTTGATAGTTCATTCTTTCTCTTTCCTCTTTTACTGCCCTTTCTTTGTTCTAAATGGATGACTCATATTAGCGGGAATAATGGGCAACTATGCAATGAAAGCTTCACACAAGAGATCTGGGATAAAAGACCAAGAAACTGTTGTGGCAGATTAGTATTATTTTCACTTTCTTTTAGGACTTGTCCAGATGGCAGCTCCCCACCCACGTTGCCATGACCAATTGCCTGTTGCTTGCTCTAAAATAGATATGAAGAAGGTAGTGACAGCAAACAGAGAACTTTCATCATGGAGGGCATTTGCATTGGTTGTCTCATCATTTCAACCGGGACTGCTTCCACACTGGAAATGCAGCAGAAGTATTGCTTTTCTGTAATTCACTGTACATGGAATTAAAAATGAAGTCCCTCATTTGATATAACATAATAGTATCAGGCAATCGCTTTCCCCATTGCTAATATACTTGTGAAATGTCTAATCACAAATCAACTCTGTTCAGCAAAGTGCCTTTCTAATGAAAAGGAAGGCATTAGAATCTATGAGACAATTCTGCCTGTTTTATTGCTTACTCTTGAAGCACAGCAATGTTACACTTTGTATCAGTTTGATACCACTTTAAAATGTCATGGCTCTAGCTTACAGAATCTTGGATTTTGGGGATTTGTAGTTTGCTTCAATACTTGGAACTATGTTACAGAGAGAGCTCTAGTGCTGTGATTCAGGAGCTATAATTCAAGTAGAGCTTGTCAAGCAAAGAATACCAAGTACAGTACTTTATTAAACTAAAAATTCCTGGATTCCATATGATGACGCTTCAAACAAAATGGCTTCAGTCTGCTGTTGCTGTAGTACAGAGATACATTCTTGATCTGGGCTGGTAAACTTGCTCTCTCCTGCTTCTTGAATAGCATCTCTAATTTGCCTCAGTGTTAATTTATCTTTCCATTAACGGGATGCTGTAATTACTTATTGCCTTTCATTTTTTTATCTTTTTAAACAATAACAAGTGTCCTTTTCTGCAGGTGGACCTCTCTTTCCATTCATGTAACAAGAGGTGAAAAGTATTTCAGATGCCTGCAAGGGAAACTGGGATTCGGTCTTCAAAGAAATAGTGATGTAATGAAACATGCAGGCAAACCATCTCAAAATTTGTATCATCCATTTTTAAATATGAGATGTAAAATGTGTATGGCTGTACAGAAAGAACTAAAAACTGTGACAAAATGCTTTTCCTTCTATCCGGAGATGTTTATATTAAAATTGGGGGGGGGGGGGGGGGAAAGTTCCTAATATTTTCTTCAGGTTATTAAGAGGCTGTCATCTTGCTCACTTTGTAGTTGTTATATTCCTTTAATCCTCCTTGACTCTTGAATTTGGATGAATCATACAAAAAAAGGGAAGGGCACAAATGTTTTCATTGCAAGTCCTAGTTTAAGTAAAACAACTTGATTATTTTCAATAGGTTGTGGTATGCTTTGATTTTCCATTCATCCAACCCCTACAGCTAGTGTGATGGCACAATAATGTTGGTTCAACTTAGGAAATCCCAGTTCTAGTCCCCACTGAATCATGAAACTCAGTCAGTGTGACACTGGATCCCGTCACTCAGCCTGAACTATCATATATACTCAACTATAAGTCGACCTCATGTATAAGTCAAGGGCAGGTTTTGGAGACTATTTATGAATTTTGATATGACCCATGGATAAATCTCAGATAAAACACAGGGGCATGTAACAAAGGATGAAGAAAAGGAAAATGAGGCAAAATAATAATAATAATAATAATAATAATAATAATAATAATTTGTTTATATACCGCCTTTCCAAAGAATCCAAAAGAATCTGCAAAACTGCAAAATTACAGGAGGCATAACTGTTTGTGCTCACCTTAAAAGCTGGATGGATGAGAGTGTAGAGGCAGATTAAGTTCTAGTATTTTACCAAGGGAATGGTTTGATTTTTGATATGAATTAGTAGAGTACTTTGATCTGTGGATATGTTGATCCAGTTTTTGGGGTCAATTGTTTTGACTAAAATTTATGGACTTATACATGAGTATATACAGTACAACACAGGGTTGTTATAAGGGTTAAGTGAGGAATAAGAGGGCCATGTA
>NW_024809614.1:0-3095 GCF_019175285.1 Sceloporus undulatus | reverse complement strand
ATGGCAGTTCAAGCAGTGTCAAACTACATTATTTCTTCAGTGCAGATTGGACCTTAATTTCACTCACATAGTGCTAAAGGACTATTTTTATCATGCTTTGAATGAGTAAGTGGAAAATATTTAGAAGCAGAAGAGATGGACAACTCTGTCCATTTCACTTTATCCCCGAATTGATTTTTTTTATACA
Source organism: Sceloporus undulatus (assembly GCF_019175285.1). Classification (NCBI taxonomy): domain Eukaryota; kingdom Metazoa; phylum Chordata; class Lepidosauria; order Squamata; family Phrynosomatidae; genus Sceloporus; species Sceloporus undulatus. Next base: position 2,908 of record NW_024809614.1, on the reverse strand, counting down.
GTCTGATGAATTCTGAATCCATCCCTAGCTAAAACTGAGGGCAGAAACACTGAAAGGGGTGGGCTTTTGAAAATACTTCTGAAAAGATCAAAACACTGCAGTATTATAGCACTTTTGTACCTTTTTAATTCCCATAGCTACAATGTATAGAATGCTGGAGTCTATAGTTTAATAACCACAAAGAATCTATATATGTTTAGCCTAAATAATGAAGAAATCGAAATAGTTAAAGCATTCCCATTAATTGGATCATACATTGATAAGAACAGTGACTGCAGTCAAGAAAAGAGAAGACTAGGGATAGGAAGGGTGGCCAGGAAAAAACTAGGTAAGCTCCTAAAGTGTAAAGATATACAACTGAACACTAAAGTTAGAATCGTTCACACCATCATATTCCCCATCACTATGTATGGAAGTGAGAGCTGGACAATGGAGAAAGCTGATAGGAAGAAAATCAACTAATTTAAGATGCAGTGCTAAACAAGAGTGCTGGAGATACCATGGACATCCAACAATAGAAACAAATGGATTATTGAACAGATTTAACTTGAACTCTCCCTGAAAGCCAAGATGACAAAACTGAGGCTGTCCTACTTTGGCCACATCATGAGAAGGTGTGGCCCATTAGAAAAGACAATAATGCTAGGGAAGGTAGAAGGCAGTAGAAAGGGAGGAAGACTGCATGCTAGATGTTGGACTCAATTAGGGAGGTCACAGGACTGTGTTTGCAGGATCTAAGCAAACTAGTAGAAATAGGGAGTCGGAGATGTCTCATCCACAGGGTCGCCATGAGTCATGAGGGCAGTTATGAACAAACAACAACAGTTTCATATGTCATATGTCATTGAGATTTCTCAGCTCCAATAGTGACTCATCAGATTGCAAATCCTAGGATTCCATAGGATTCATCCTGGCAATTAAAGTGTAATCATAGTGTAATGATTATGCAAAGTAAAAGGGACCAGGACCAATGAATAGTCTGAGATCAGTGCTATCCCACAGACAGATGTATGTACTTCTGCAAGAGGTAATATGATAACCATGTTTAAATATTTGAAGGGATGTCATATTGAGGAGGGAACAATCTTGTTTTCTGCTGCTCCAGAGTCTAGGACCCGGAGCAATGGATACAAGCTACAGGAAAAGAGATTCCATCTCAACATTAGGAAGAAATTCCTGACAGTAAGGGTTGTTCGACAGTGGTACACACTCTCTTGGAGTATAGTGGAGTCTCCTTCCTTGGAGGTCTTTAAACAGAGGCTGGATGGCCATCTGTCGGGGATGCTTTGACTGATATTTCCTGCATGGCAGGGGATTGGACCAGATGTCCCTTGTAGTCTCTTCCAACACTTTTATTCTATGAGTCAATGGCGGGTTACAAACCGCTGGGTTGCAGCGCTCTCCCTCCACTGCCGCTTGCAGCATCGGGGAGCCGCAGCCTTTAAACGGTGCAGCTCCCGGACGCTGCAGAGAAGGAGCGCTCCTTCTCAGGCCCTGGAAGAGGCGCCGCGAGTGCCAAAGGGCGCACTCGTGGCGTCACTTCCGGGGTGCCACATGCGGACGCAGAGCGTCCGTTACGTCAAAATGGCGGCGCCCGTATGAACAGGGTGCCGCCATTTTGTACAGACTGAGTCCGTGATAGGGCAAGGGGCGTCTAGAAGAGACGCCCCTTTTCCAAACTGGGACATCCTCAGGCCGTCCCTAATGGCGGTTTGAAACCCGCCTATGATTATACATTTTTTGTCAATGGGAAACAGAAGGAAATTAATGTTGAAAGTGATTGACATTGTTTGTTTTACTTCCATGTCTTTTTTTTTTTAATGTTTATACCTGTTTCAGTGAAGATTGGTCTTGTAACCCGTAGAAGGCTATCATACTGTACAATATGCAGAAAAGGCCATGAAAGAAACCACACTGTTATTGGGATCATGACCCTAGCATGGGAGGTGTGTGAGGCACAGAGAAGAAAAACAATTATTAGAACCACTGTTAAAAAGCTCCAGAGCTGTATGAAAAGCAGTGGGTGTCTGATTCTGGAATTACTTCTGACTTTCCTTTAAGTGAAAAACAACTGGAACTTGATACCCTGGGAGTTTTTGGCTTTTATTATAATCAGCATGTGTTTCAATTACATGGCTTTTGGGCTTAAAATGTTAATGCTCCCTCCTTTTATATATCAATATAGCTTTATTTCTATTAAAATTGTTTGTTGATTTTCATCCTGTCCTACAAAGCGGTTATAAGAAAATGGAGAAATGCAGAAGATGGGGAGAAGTAGGTCAGAAGTAGAGATAGAGATACCTTCTCCAAAGTGACAAGTGACTAAGTTGAAGACATTTCATTCTGAAATAAACTGTGCCCCCATTTGGTCTCTAAATTTGATTGTTTAAAATTTTATTAAAGCTAACTTCTATTTGTCAGAAGATTTTTTTCCCCTGCATCAACTTGATTTATATCTTTGATGGAACATTTCTATAGGACTTTCTTTAGTGGACTTCCAAGAATTTGAAGCTGAGCTCAGGCAGAATGATTTTATTCACATTTCATCTCATCAATACTTTTTTGCTTTATTCGTATCATAGCTCAGTGTTTCATTCTAAGTCCATAACGTTGACTATAAAAGATATGCTGTCTATTTTGTAAATTACTAAATGGAGATTTCTTTAACAGAATGATAAAAAATACTGTTAAGAAGCATCATACGATCCATTATCATAGTGTAAACAAATGGCAAATCTTCTTTTATTCTTCCTTACTTAGAAAATCTAAATGCTTGTTTAGTTTATATATAAACCTAAGGGAAAATGCATTTTTAAAAACATATTTGTTCCTTGACTCTTGTTTTCTGTCATCTCCATAGTCTGACAGATACTTTTCAAAACTCTCTGTTAAAGCAAAACAAAAAAAA
>NW_024809613.1:0-3095 GCF_019175285.1 Sceloporus undulatus | reverse complement strand
GAATAAAATACTCGGCCATGGATAAGACTTCCAATCTATTGAACTCTGCCCATGATGATTAGGATTTGGATTATTTGGATTTTAATATGTAGTTTTTAATCTTACATTGTTTTATCTTGTTTTAAGGGAGGCATTATGTACATATGCACGTATTTTAACTTGTTGTACGCCGCTTTGATTGCCTGGCAAAAAGCGGGATAGAAATTTTAAAATTATTTTATTATTATTATTATTACTTTTTTATTTCCAATAAGAAAAGCACAATAGGTGACCACTGTACTCCAAAGACAATAAACTCTCCAATCCTGATATTTGAAAGGGCTGCTTGCTTTGCCATCATCACTCATATAATAAAGCTGTAGATTATGGGTAGACAACATTCAGGTTGTATGAAAACCCTGGTTGTTTTTGCTGCCACTGTCAAAATCTCATAGCAGTGCTCCTGCCACCAATAGAAGCGTACCACAAAAAAATCAGTGATGCCACAAAACGGGGGGGGGGGGGGGCATTCTCTTGTGGACTGTCCTGTTCTCCCAGTCTGCAGGGCTCTCTGGTGTGGGTGGGTTCCAGAGCATCTCCTTACCCAACTGGTGGCAACTGCAGCCGTGGCAGCCCACAGTGAAGGGGGTAGGAATACAATGTGGTGACACATGCACTCACACCAAGACATCTTAGTCTACTATGCACATTTGATTTATGAGGTTGATGCATGTGCTCACAAATTCACATTCGTTTATGTCTCCATGTACTTGCTCCTTCTTGGAGAAAGGCTTTCAGAAGATGCAAATCACACATGCTTTGGGCCAGAAAATAGGTGATCTGAGGAACTCCAAGTACATGTGAGGGGTTACAAAAACAATTTTGAGAGGGCCACATGTGGCTTTCCCTTGCTGAAGTCCATACACAATCATACCAATTTGAAATAGAAGGAGAATGTGGGAAGATTTGCGCCCACAAACAATAGCTTTGTCCTGCAAGTAATGGACAAATAGGAAAGTAATTCTTCTTGCCCTCTCTCATTCTACAGCTCCTTTCTGTGCTGCTGGAATCTGAATGGGATGCACTTTTAATGATATGTTGTGCTGCTTTATGGTTTGTATAGTCTTAATAAATTTTAATGTTTTTAACTTTATACATTAATTGTCTTTTAGATCATTTTTTAAATTTATATTTTTATTGAAGTGTATGTATTGTCTTTTTAATCTGTATAGTTTCAAAGTATGTTGTAAGCTGTCTTGGGTCCCATTATTTGGGGAAAAGGCAGGATATACAGTTGGCCCTCCATATTCATGGTCTTGAGACTCACGGTTTCGATTATTTGCGAGGTCAAAATCACTAATATGGGCATTCTTCCTTCCTTTCCCTGCCTGATCTCTCCTTGGGCAGCCCAAGGAGAGATTGGCGAGACAAAGGCAGGAGGTGCTTTGCCCTCCCAAGACCCTTCTCCTCCCCGATCCTCTCCCTGGGCAGCCCAAGGAGAGGATGGGTAGGAGAAGTGTCTCAGAGTGGGCAAGGCACCTCTTGCCTTCTCTTCCCTGATCCTCTCCTTAGGATGCCTAGGGAAAGGATTGGGGGGGCAAAAGGTTTCAAAGGGGCAAGGCAGCGCTAGCCTTCGCCTTCCTGATCCTCTCCTTGGGATGCCCAGGGAAAGGAATGGGTGGGGTGGGGTGGGGTGGAGAAGGATCCATAGGGGAGGAGAAGGGGCAGGGAGCCAATTAAAGGGACAAAAGGGTGGGAGGAAAGGAGCTCACAGCTCTGTTCCTCTTCCCCCACTCACCCTTCCCTTTAATTGGCTTCTGAGTGGGGGATGGAGTTATTCATGATTTTTCCATATTCACGGGGGTCTCATTCCCCTAACCCCCATGAATATGGAAAGAAGACTGTAAACAAATAAAATCATCCTCATCCTCATAATCTTACCTTCCATATCTGTAAGGACTGATGGAGCCGCTGGTATTGGGGATAAGGGTACCTTCTTTGATTTTTGTGTCTTAGATTTGCACCCAGGACTTTTTGCTTTTGTGTCCACTATGGCAGATGGAGTCTTCTGTCTTGGGGACAAGACTTCTTTCTTTGATTTGGAAACTTGGTTCCGCCGCTGGGCATTGGATCGTCCTGCTGAGACCAAAGTTGAGATATTGATTGAACTGTACATTCAATCATAACTGAAAAAATCCACTCTTTTCAACTCCCAGGATCCCCCAGCCAGCTGTGGGTACTGTCGTTCAAAAATATTTTTTCTGAGGTCTTAAATCAGAGGCAATTTACCTATTTTATGACTTGAAAAAAGTGGCAACCCAGGGAATTTGGAAGGATAGAGAACAACAAAAACACCTTTGAGGTGCTGAACCCCTCCCCCTACCAATTTAGATTGATTTATTCTCTCTCCATGGAGTGATTCCCACTTGGAGTATAATCCGCATTCCAATCCGGCTCCGCTACGTGAAGTGATTCAAAAAGGTCCCCTGTTCTCTCTATGAAGAGGGACTTTTTGTGGAATCGCTGTTTTTGTTGGGAACGCTTGCCATTCCCATTAGATGGAGCCAGGGAAGGCAGCAGCCCTTCAGCCGGTCACCCACCCCCGGGAACCCCTTTGGAAGGCTGTAACCCTGACTGGACACTCTCTCTCTTTTCTTCCTTTTGCCCTCCCTTCCCTTCCCTTCCCTTCCCTTCCTTCCTTCCCTCTCTCCCCGTTTTTTTCCTACCTTCCCTCTTTCCTTCCTGCTGCCACTGTTTGCCCGGTGCTGGTCAGCACAGCAGCAACGCTGGAAGCCCCGCCAGCACCGGGCAAGTGGTGGTGGCTTTCTCCTTTAATGGGAGTTTGGCTTGGGCTGCATCTGCACTGCAGAAGAGGGAGCAAGGCAAGGCTGGGGGACCCAGGAGGAGGAGGAGGAGGAGGAGGAGGGCAAGAGACATTTTAAAAAAAAAAAGAAATAGAAATAAAAATACAGTCGGCCCTTCTTATACACAAACTTTTTTATACACAGATTCAAGCATACAAGAGAATCAATTCTGATCTGGCATTCACACTTCAGAATCGATTCTTTTAAAAAAAACATTTTCAAACTAGTGTCTGGAAAGCCCGGGTTATTTGT
>NW_024809612.1:0-3096 GCF_019175285.1 Sceloporus undulatus | reverse complement strand
ACTGAGAAGGAACAACTCACAAAGCAAAACAAGTTAAATCCTCCTGACTTTGTGACAAAACAATGCCTTTTAACAGCCCATACTGTTATCTCAATTTATGAGCGCTTAGGGAAAATTGTTAATCAGGTAGAGCTTCTCAAACATTCCTTTGAGACTTTTATGCAGAAGCAATTAGTGGCAAAAGAGAATTTAGAATATGTCAATAGAGAATTATCCAGTAAAGTGAGGATTCCCACTATCAACAACCCCAGAGGCAGTCTACCAGTAACTTCTAAGGAGATGGGGGAAAGAAACCATAGCAGGGTTTTACAAGTAAACCAAGTTATGTTGCAAATTGCTTTTAACAGTATAAATAACGGCAGATGGAGGTCTAATGGAACCATTAGATCTTCGTTGAGCCAACTTCTACAGGTGCCCTCCTACGACATTGATATTCTTGCTGTGGAATGGCTTCCTAATATATCAACTTATAAGCGAATCCTGTTGACTTTTGATCAACCTACAATTCCTCTTATGTTGTTAAAAATGAAACCCTTTTTATTCAAGTTCCAAATAATTCCAGCACAGGTTTTTCGTGATCAAATTATATCTCCTCTGTTCCCTAATAAGCATGGTAGTGGGGGGCTTGCAGATCAAAGTAATGCTCACTTGACAATTCCTAAAGGAATCCCTAAAGAGACCTTGAGTAAGACCACACCGAAGCCCAACTTAGTTAAAACCTCCAACAGTACGGCAGAGAGGCAACCCACAGAGAAACAGGCCACAGATTCAAGTGACTTAATAATTAATATAGAACAACATGACATCACATCCAGAGTAGATGACCTTAAAAATATGCTGCTTACCACAAAGGATTTGGCCATACCACTGTGGAATTCAATAACTACTGCTGAGGTCCATGAGGTGGAGAGGACTTTAGATATGAGTTCTATTGATGCTCTCTTATCAATGAATAAAAAAGACCTTACAACTATAATTCCAGTACAACCTTTGGAACCTAAGAGAGTTAACACTGTACCTTCTCTGCATGAAGCATCCAACAAACAAAAGGATCCAGCTCAAACAGAACTCTTGAATATTGATGATGACATGGACTTAACATCAGCTTGACAACTAAGCTTATTATGTTGGAATATTATGGGCTGGGGAAATAAGTTCCATGATGCAGATTTTGCAAATTACCTTCAAACTTTTAAAATTCTATGTTTACAAGAGACATGGGCACTTGAAACTAATTTGCCATCTCTTTATGGATTTCAAGCATTTTCTGTTCCCGCAGTTAAAAGTTGTACAAGAGGCCGTGGTAGTGGTGGTCTTACAATATTCATATCTGTTGAATTACAGGCGGAGATTCAACCAATAACTTGTGCTTTTCCACATTGTATACAGGTGCTAGTCATCAAGAGCATGTGTTTTGGTTCCTTAATTTGTATAAATGTTTACTTTCCCCCTAATTTAGCAAAGAACGTAGGTCCTAACAATATTTGGGATAGCTTATCGGAAACCATATTTTCTTTGGAGAGTCAATATCCCTCTACAAGGCTTTTACTCTGTGGAGACTTTAATGCTAGAATTGGAAATGACTCAAGGCAGGTGGAGAGTACTAACCAAGGATCAACTGCTTATATTGTACCTGTTCCTAGGATCTCAAAGGATATAATTACCAACAAAGCTGGCTTTAAGCTTATAGAAATTCTTTCTTTGCATGACTTGCAGTGCCTTAATGGAACCCATTACGATCTGACATCAGGTCCATATACTTATGTTACCAACAGGGGAACAAGTACAATAGATTATATAATAGTATCTGCAAATCTGGTTCCTGATATTTGTACATTTGAAGTTATTAGTCGTGTTGAAAGTGATCATTTCCCATTGTCATTATTATTTAATACTGGGTCATTTCACCCCCCTTGTACTCCCCAAAATTTAAATCTAAATTTAAATCTAAATGGAATTCATATAGGAGAACAGAGAATACGATGGTCAATTAATTTGGGCATCTCAGTCCATCAGATGCTGGAGAGTATTACCTTTAAGTCCCTACAATCAGCTATTTTAAATTCCACTTCAGATATTTTACACATTTTTCAAACCATCATTCAAATGCTTAGGCCCAAGTTGGTGAGTAACAAACAATTTAATCCCAACACGGTAGCAACTAACAAATGGTTTGATTTGGAATGTCGAAATGCTCGGAAAGCACTGATGAAGTGCTCTCGGCAGGCACTTAGAAACAACGACAATATCTCTCCTGACATCTTAGCCTCTATGCGGTCATCCTATAAGGCACTTTTAAAACACAAAAAAGATGAATATATTAGAACACAATGGAAACAACTAGCACAAGCTGTTACAGAAAAAAATGAGAAACAGTTTTGGGATATTACTGCCTCTGGCATGAATAAGATTAGACCAGTTATTGTTGGACATATTACATCACAACAATGGTATAGCCATTTTAGTAAACTCTATGGAGCTACAAATGCAGAGCATCACTCTTTTTTTTGATTTAAAAACTGCCTATCTGCCTCAATGGCCCCCAGTTTCAGAATCTGAGATAAAAAAGCTGATTGCAGCTCTGGCATTGAATAAAGCCCCAGGAGAAAATATGATGCCCCCAGAAATATATAGAAACTTTTCTGAATGGTGGGCTCCAATATTAGCTAAGGTGTTTACCCAAATCAATAATACTGGGATAACTCCAGTAGGCTGGAAACAGAGCGTAGTTGTCCCCATATATAAGAAGGGAGATAAGCAAGATCCTAATAATTATCGGCCCATAAGCCTTCTGGACGTGGATTCTAAGCTATATTGTAGATATCTATTAAATAGACTGGAGGATTGGGAATTTAATAACCAGATTATTCATCCTGAACAAGCTGGATTCAGGGAAGGCCAGAGTACTATCGACCACTGTTTGACTCTTTATTATTTAGCCCAGAAAGGAATTGAAGGCCCTACAAAACATCTGTTTGCTGCTTTTATTGATCTAGCAGCAGCTTTTGATTCAATTGACAGAAACTTGTTATGGCATAAACTGGCCAACACTAATATAGACAACCGCTTATTGTTTTTGATTAAGGAACTTTATAC
>NW_024809611.1:0-3096 GCF_019175285.1 Sceloporus undulatus | reverse complement strand
GTGAATTGTGTTATTTAGAGCTGATGGGACATGCAGGCAAAAAATACCTGGAGGTCCACATTTGTCCATTTGGTTTTAAAAGGTAGACCCAATTTACCAGTTATTATAGTGGGGTCTCAATATTTGGTCGTGTATTTGTGTCAAGTTAACAGAAATATTTCCAAAAATGAATTTCACATAATTTAAAAACTATTGTTTATTAAAAGACTGTTCAAACACCCACTCAAATAGACTATAGCAGATTCCATAGCAGTTCAGGGGTCAGCCAGAAGGGGAAAAGTCTTTGGAAACATCAAGAGTTTCCAGTTCTTTTTGTTTTGATTTTCCTGCATATTCCTAGGTCTGCATGCAATTACTTTCTTGAAATATCCCAGCTTTCTCTCAGTCCCCCTTTGCTTGTGCTCTTCCTCCTCCCCTTCCCACTGATCATGGAGATTATTGCACAAAGCTTTCCTCCTGACACTGTTGTGGCTTTTTAAACACCCGAAACAGCAATGATTCTTATCATATTACCATGCAGTTGCGAATTGATAACAGGTTGACTATGGATCTTATTACACTACTGTTCTATTTATTTGTTAGCTGTCTGAGATTAATCAGTAAACGTCTGGCCTTTGGCAGTGTTGTGTGTGCAGTGAAAGCCCCTTTAATCCCCTTTTTACTGCCTCCTTAGCACTGAGAAGTCTTACTTTCAATGGGAATGGTGTATGTGTGTGTATGACGGATTACTTCCTCAGCAGTAAGAAGTTTTGCATTCATTAAGAATAAGGAGAGGTGCAATGAAACCACTTTAAATCCCCTTCTTTCTGAATTACCCCTGAATGATGTATGGCACATACTTCAATAATGGGCTAATTGTGGGATTGACAGCTATTCGCAGGATTTTCCTCTTCATTAAAAGCAGCAGGAGAAGCACAGATTGGCTTCAGGATGCCTACTGCCTAGGCATGATGTGGTGTGATAAGATCTCATGATTGCAGTTTCAATCACCCTTCTATCCCACTATTGAAGAACCATGCAATAATCTCCCATGTGCCATAGCTCATGCAACATCTTAGAAACTGATTTTCACCACTTTCCACTAAGCCTGGGTGTCTAACACTAAATGATGTCTCCTTTCCCCAAGGGTAATGTGCTGAGATAAAATTTCTGATTTCAAGTCTGTTCCTTTTCATGAAGAGTAGAGAAGCAAGTCATTTAATGGTGGGGAAGAATATTGTTGGGGAAGGGACTATATTCTTTGTTAAATTAGATTTCTGCTCAGCCCCGAGAGATGTAGCTGGCATATGCTGCAAAACCTGGAAAATTGCAATCAGATAGGGTCCCTAGGCACATGACAGTTCATTGCATGTTGACATTGTGAAATCACTTTACATTTTATAGTAAACATCAGTGACATTTCAGTGCATCTCTGGCAAATTCTCTTGGTGACCAAAGGTCCTTCTCTCAGTGGAATGATAAAACATTCTGAACTTAAAGCATTAACTAAAGCAAAAACAAAGCAGTGTTTATATTGCTAGGTTTAAAACCACAAGACAGAAGCTGCTGAGCTCTTAATTAAGGCTGTAAATAGCATTAAGAAATATATATTTGTTGAGGAGCATGGAAGGAAACATTAAAAAGGAAGATAGTCACTTAGCAGTCTTTATTGGCTGTGTCCGTCCAACTCTTAACTACATACGAAAAAGGTGTTAACATACTTCATTGCATGAGAATATTGGTGGAGATGAAGCTTTGAATGAATAATATGCATCTCAATCAAAACTCTGCACTATACATAGTTTATATCCCAAATCACGTGTGCATCTGGATTTACATCTAGGAGTCAAGCATTTCCCATTTAATTTCTCATTTTGTGGATGGTGCTGATGTTCTATATCTGTCAACAGTTTCTCTGCCAAGGGGTTCTGGGAAGAGAGATTTCCTCTAGTTTTGTCTTCATCTCCGGATAATGGTTTTCTAGAATCTGGGGGATTTAAGGGTAAATATGCTTTATAGATTTTCCTAGGATTTTCTAGTACTTTCTCATTTTGGCTCTTTCGCTTAAGTCCCTTCCTTGAGTTATTTTCATCACATAATGTGACAGATATTTTGGGGGGTGTACTAGCTTTATCGATCCCAGGTGGCATATTTTGTTCCTTGGTGGCCACAAAATTCATTTGTGAATGCAAATATAAATTTACCAATGTGGTTAACAGGTGATTACATTCAGCTTGGAATTTTTTAACTGTTTTTAAGTCATCCAGTAATGTAGGCATAAAATCACCTATTGCTTCATTTTCACTTAAAGGCCTCTGTAAGCTACGCTTATTATCAGGCTTGGTTTTGAGATTCATCCGATCCATTTCAAATTCAGCTGGTTGTTTTACTGTAATAATATAATGATTAGTAAGGCCAGAAGAGAATAGATTATCAGTCTTAAGAGTATCAGGGGATTTAATTAGTTCTGCATTTGCTATCTCCATTGCAAGATTTGGAAGGGAGAGATCCCTAGATATAGGTTTCAGTGAGCCAATATTGGCATTTCATTTTGTGAGGTTTTTACTTCCATTTCAATAAAATTGGATTTTGTTTTAAATTTGGCTTCCTTATCTAGTAATTTGTGGTCCCTCTTAGTAAAAAACTGGGTTATCCTTGACTGTACCTTGCATTCTTTCAAATGTTGGTCTGGAGGGGATGAACTACTAAGGGATTTATAAAGCTCTCTATACATATTCTATACAGGAGAGAAAATGTTTATGCTCAAGCAGTTTTTAATGAGCCTCTTTCTTAACAGACACAATTACATTAAAGAGTTCCATTATGCACCAGCTCAACTCTGACAATTTTGCACTTCCTTTTCTCTTCCAGAAGAGCCAGTAGAATCATATGAACATCTTGCACTGAAGGTTTTAAGGTCCTGGAATGAAATCCCAGGTGTTGGCTGTAAACTGGTGCCTGAACACATTGAGACGCGGCCTCTCTACCACAAAGATAAGCCTGGCATGGAACAGGTAAATGGTTCAGCAGAGATAGAGGGCAAAAAGGCAACTCTAAGGAGTCACACATTATCTTTTTCTTTTCACAAATCCCATTTGCCCCCATAAAACTCAAGAC
>NW_024809610.1:0-3096 GCF_019175285.1 Sceloporus undulatus | reverse complement strand
CTCAGTAACACCAATCAAAACAGAAGATAATTTCAATTTTGTATGAATGTCCCTTTGGGAAGTTTTTTGTGGGTTTTTCTGGCTATGTGGCCATGTCCTAGAAGAGTTTATTCCTAACGTTTCGCCAGCATCTGTGGCTGGCATCTTCAAAAGAAGAACCTTGAAATCTGTGAGGAGTTTCAATTTACAGAAATCATCATAGCATAACCCTGGATATATACTTGTCCCAAAAAAGGAACTCTCAAAGGCCAATGTATGTTTGGGAATTATAAATTAGCTCAATGGTAGTGCTGGGTTACTGAGCCATTGGATCTAGTACCTATGTATAAAAAAGCCCAGAGACATGAGAAATTCCAGAGGCAGGCTTCTAGTTCATTGTACAGTGGACCCTTGTTATACGCTGGGGTTTGGTTCCAAGATCCCTCATGGATAACAAAATCCGTGTATGCTCAAGTCCCATTAAATATAATGACATAGCAAAATGGTGTCCCTTACAAAAAAATGGAAAATCAAGGTTTGATATTTGAAATTTATACTTTTTTTGAACATTTTCAAACCGTGTATAAAATCCATGTATAAAAAAATCAGTGTATAAAAAGGGCTGACTGTAAAAGGCAAAATCAACCATCATTCAAAACATACAACCACGCACACTCACAAGGACTAGGAAATTCAAAGGTATTACCTTGGAACAGAGAAGGCCAAACTAATGGAAAGACTGCACCTGAATGGAATAGTTGCTCGGCTTGTTACAGGTTCAGAAATAAAAGGAACTCACTCATTCCTGAGGCAAATGGAGATTGGCAAATGAGAGAGGGGTTTAGCCAAACAAACTGGCAGCATGGATGCCTGATATTGGATGAAGCCAAGGAAACAAAAAAGCACCAGCACATGTAGAGAATTTTAGCCCTGGGGCAAAATTCAGGGTGTAGAAAAAGCCAAATGTGAGTACTTCCTCTGAAATGAGTTTGAATCACTTCGAAACTAGTTTTCAGAAGTGGTAACATTGGGGAGTGAATATGAGTGATGGGAACACATTTCCGAAGTCAGACAGATTAGTAAGCAAAGGTGCCAGGGCCGTTGACTTTGTGGCATCATCCCATTGTGGGCATTTCACACCTCATCAGAGATGTCCAGAAAAATATGGCCCAGGCAACTCCTATTGCTAGCTTACATACAATGTAAGAATCCCAGTAATGGTGTTCACAGTAGGGCCATGAAAGGGTGAATTAACCTGCCTTTCTGATATCAAAAGAGGAGGGTTGTAAGGAGGCTAATAATAGTTTCTGGGCTGAATGCAGAGTACAGTTTTACGTGGCCCAGAAGCCCAACACCTCAATGACTGCGTCTCCTCAAAATAACTAATAAGTGGGGGGCAGCTGCCCTTCTAAAAGAGAGCTGACATCTGGCGTCCCTCAGGGCATCATCCTGTCTCCCATGCTGTCCAACATTTACATGAAGCCGCTGGGTGAGATCATCCGGAGACATGGGGCGGGGTGTTATCAGTACGCTGACAACACCCAAATACGGTTTTCTATGTCTCTGACTGCAGCAGTGACTAAGGATGACATCTCTCTTCTGGATGCCTGTCTTGAGTCAGTAATGGGCTGGATGAGGAAAAACAAACTCAAGCTGAATCCAGAGAAAACGCAGGTATTTGCAATAGGTACCTCTGGTCTGGGGAAGGAGATTGGTCAACCAGTCCTGGTCATTGTCAGAACAAAGGACGGAGTTCGCAGCCTGGGAGTACTCCTGGACTTGTCCCTACAACTATGATCTCAAGTGGAGACAACGGCCAGGACTGCTTGGTACCAACTTTGGTTGATACGCCAGCTGCACCCCTACCTGGACCAGAGGGACCTTGAAGCAGTGGTACATGCACTGGTAATCTCTCATCTGGATTTCTGTAACATGCTCTACTTGGGGCTACCTTTGTACCAAGTTTGGAAGCTTGAACTGGTTCAAAATGCAGCAGCCACATTGGTCACTGGTTCTTCCAGGTTTGACCACTTAACACCTATTTTGAAGTCTCTTCACTGGCTGCCGATTAGCTTCCGGGCGCAGTACAAGGTGTTGGTTATTACTTTTAAAGCCCTACATGGCTTGGGCCCAAGCTACTTGCGGGAATGCCTCTCCTTACACAATCTGCCCCGCACTCTCAGAACAACTGGGAAGAATCTAATAGAAAATCAATAAATCAGACTTATATCGACTTCCTAATGAGTCTTCACTGAAACTGTGGAATAGTCTCCCGGAAGAGATCTGCCTTACTACCTCCTTGGAGGCATTTAAGAAGGCATTTAAGACTGATCTCTTCCGGCGAGCTTAGCCACCTGACCTCATGTAGGAGATATTTGTCTACATCTTGACCTTAATAATCATCTTACTGTTACTGCCACAGACGATGTGTTAGATTTTAATGGAAAAATTATTGTTATTGCATTTTATTGATGTGTTGTGTATGCATTTTATTGACTTGTAATCCCACCTTGATCCACCCTGGGAGAGGCAGGAAAATATAAATAAAATTTATAAAATTATTATTATTATTATTATTATTATTATTATTATTATTATTATTACTACTACTACTACTACTACTACTACTCAGGGTTGATATCAGATGCTGTGTGGCCCTTTGGAGAGACATTTGGAAGATGGCCATTCAAGACTGTGTATTTTCTGTGGTAGTCCCATTCATGTTGCAGAGAAAGCTCTCCCAAAGAAATTTGGTGAGTGCCATCTTTTTGGTGCAACTTTATGGCATACATACCTTTTGAGGTACATAGCAACTGTTTTAGGCTGCTTTTATGGTGTTCATTCTAGGTTGGTAACAGGATACAACTTTGTGGATGATTTCCCTTTTAGTATTGATTACACACACACACATTAGAAAATTATGGTTTCTAATCGTTTTACTTTCTTTGTTTTATTAATTACTGATGCCTAAATACAATTGCTAGTTCCACCTAGAGTAGAACCACTGAATCAATGGCCTGTTACAGACAGCCAAAATAAAGCTGCTTCGAATCACAGTGGAGGTATGGTATTTCAATGATGCATGCGTCCTAAGAGTCCAGAAGCCACACCAAAGCC
>NW_024809609.1:0-3097 GCF_019175285.1 Sceloporus undulatus | reverse complement strand
GATCCATTCCGGATCCCGCCGCGTAAGGCGAATTCTGCCTATGCTCGAGTCCCATTGGAAACAATGGGTCTCATGCGCGGCGGCGCGGGAGCGCGCAGGGCGCAACAGGCATGCACACCCATTCAGTTGAATGGGACGCGCCGCCCCTTCCGTCTCACGCATGCCCCACGGCTTGAGCGCATATACTCAAGGCTGCGTATGGCACGCCCGCGTATGGCACGGGCACGCTGTATAATAATAACTTTGACATAAGCATTACATTGTTCAGGGACATAGCTGGACCCCCCTTCCATTAGAAAAATGAATGATGTGTGCTGCTGCCCTGCCACACCCAAGCCCCATTATAATGGTGGCACTTAGTCTGGACCCCCCCCCTTCCTAAAATCCTGGCTACGTCCCTGCAGTGCATGTAAAAGAAAGTCAGAAAAGCTGAAGTGAAGAATAAATTCTGGTTTGCTAGAGAGGTTAAGAACAATAAAAAGGGCTTTTTTGGTTATGTTCGTAACAAAAGGGAGAAGAAAGAAATGCTAGGGCCATTGCATGGAATAGATGGTGAAATGATAACAGGGGACAGAAAAGGCAGAACTACTGAACGCTTTTTTGTTTCAGTCTTCTCTCACAAAAGGAGAAGGGTGCTCAACCTGAGGAAAATGGAGCAGAGGACAGAATAGGGGAAATTCAGCACAGAATAAGTAAAGAAGTAATGCAGGAATGCGATTTGTTTAGTTACTTAAAATGATAGTTTTCAAAGCAGATCATTGTACTTATGAAGAATAGCACCACTGATTCTCTGGGGCACATTTTGTTATTGGCTCTCTCAAATGTGCTCTTTTTTGTTGTTTTAAAAGTGTCTTCCCCAAACCTGGATCCCCCCCCCCCCCCAAATCATGCCCATAATGCAATTAATAGCTGGGAATGGTGGATGTCCAAGACATCCAGAATCTATCATACTGGGAAAGACATGTGAAGCATGTGATATCATCTTACAATCTGTTCAATTAAGTTTTGTTACTGACTTTCACCTCTATTTCTTTCTTTGTACTTTCTCCCACCTTCACTAACATATACACTGTCCATTTACCTTTCAAATGTTTTGTTTGTTAAAGGTTAATGAGAAGTAATGTTAAAGCTTAGTAAGGAATGATATGATGTAATAAGTGGCTGTCCACAAAAATCAGTTAGTAAATTAAGGATAAAAAACCTACAATCAGAAATGTTAAAGCAATTCTGAACAAATGCAGAATATTGTCCCAAACAATTGAATTGCTCTCTCTTCTTTCCTCTCTATTCCTAATCAAGAAGTGGTAGGTAACATGTTTTGTATTGTATTGTATTTGTACTGAGAAATTCCAAGTTGTGTTCCCTCTCAGAAATATTATTGTATTTATGTGTGTATAGGCAAGTGGAACCCCTGTTTTCACACCAAAAGGGCCCAAAATTCAGAAATGGTCTTGGTTGGTTGAGGGCGTTGAGCAGACAAACCACTTCCTACCTTTCTCTCTACATTCTTTTTCTCCCTAATTCCCTTTTCTCTGAGGTCTCCCTGTCTCACTGAATCTGGCAAAGGCAGAGCCACCCCAGTTGGTCGTCGTCGTCATCATCATCATCATCATCATCATCATCATCATTATCATCATCATCTATATTCCACTTTCCCCCTCAAGTTTGGGACTCAAGGTGGCTTACACATTTAAAAAAAAGATTTTAAAAACATACAAACATACAAAAAAGCCACATTGAAACTGAATGAACTAAAAACCATATTTAAAAGATACACTCTAAAAACTTTAAAAACAATACAATTTAAAACAATATAAGCACTTACAGCCTCTTTTCAGTTCTAAAGCCCTATTTGAAGAAAAAAGTTTTGGTCTCCAGACAAGACAGCATGGAGGGGGCCCTTGTAGCATCACTCATAGCATGCCTGTCAAAACAAAACAAAAGTATTTACTCATCTGCAAAAAGAAAGTAGGAAAGGTGCCACTCTAACTTCTCTGGAAAGGGAATTTCAGAGTTTGGGAGCAGTCACTGAGAAGGCCCTCTCTTGTGTCCCCATCAGCCGAACCTGTGTAGGAGGTGGGACTGTGAGAAGGGCCTCTTCTATAGATCTCTGGGTTCAAATAGGCTTATATTGGAAGATGCAGACTGTCAGATAGCGTGGACCTAAGCTACATAGGGTTTAACCCTGGGTTGTACACCTGTCCAAAAAGGACACTCAAACACCCATGTATGGTTTGGGGAATTAAAGTTAGCCCAAAGGTAGCAGTGTACTCGTACAGTGGCCACGTTACTTAGACTTGCAACCAAATCCCTATGTATACCAAGTCTAGAGACACTAAGAATTCCAGAATTAGGTTTTCAAACAAGTACTGTAATGAGTTTTATTTTTAAAAGGGAAATCAGCAAACATACACAACACACACAATCACACATGCTTACAAGGACTAAGACATTCAAAGGGGGAATACAATAAGGCTTACTAAGGAGATACTGCACCTGAATGGATCCAATTACTGAGATCCTGGATGGGATGGAGGACTTTGCAGCTTTCATGGCATGGGGGGGGGGGGGGGACTGGGGAAGTTGCAGAGGAGCTAAGCCAAGCAAACTGACAGCATTCTGCCTGCTGCTGAACTAAGCCAAAGAAACAAAGGAAAAGCACCAGTATTTATAGGGCATTTCAACCCTGGGGCAAAATTCAAGGTATAGAAAATGGACAAATGGTTGTGCCTTCTTTGAAGTCAGTTTTTCGAGGAGGTAATACTGGGGTGTGAATGTGAGTGATGGATGCACATTTCTGAAGCAAGAAGGATTAGCGTGCAGGACTACCAGAGTTGTTGACTCCTTGGCGTCAGCTCGTTGTTGACATTTCTCACCTCCTCTAGAGTGTCCGAAAAAACAGAGCCCAGGCAACTTCTAGTGCTAGCCTATGTGTGCTGGAAGAATCAATGTAATGGTGTCCACCTCAGGGTCATCAAAGGGCCATTTAACTGACATTTTATTGCAATTCTGATATCAAAAGAGGAGGGGTCTGATTGAGCTAATAAGGGCTTTATAGCAGCATGCTAACAACTTAAAACAAAGTAACTTGTTAAAG
>NW_024809608.1:0-3097 GCF_019175285.1 Sceloporus undulatus | reverse complement strand
GGTCTGGGCTCTCTCCATGGGAGAACAAGGAAAAGGCATTGCCAGGACCTTGCAAATGGAGAAAGCAGAAGGCATCAGGGGAACAAGGGAGGGGAGGCAATGTTGGCCAGGACTTTGGACCAGTTCTTCCAAGTGAAGAGACTCTTTGGTTTCAGTGAAGGACTGGAAAAATATATATGGAGTCAGCATGGTGTAGTGGTTTGAATGTTGGACTACAACTCTGGAGACTAGGGTTCAAATCCAGGTTCGGTCATTTAACCCACTGGGAGACCTTGGTCAAGTCATACTCTCTCAGCCTCTCTGAGAAAACATGCCAAGAAAGCCCCATTATAGGGTCACCATAAGTCAGAAATGACTTGTAGGCACACAACAACAACAACCTTTTAAATTGGACTGGAACTCCCAGAATCCACCAACCAGTAAGGCCAACAATGCATGACCATCATTTCTATCAGTCAAGTTCCAAATATCTGATTATTTCAGGCTGGAAACTGGAGCAAGTCTTTCGGGTTTTCTGCTCTTCATCATGTTTATGGACCATTCGTATATTGGGAGCTCAGCTCTGTCCCTAATAAACAAAGAACTCCTTACAGATGGACTTTTGTTTCATATTTTCTGCAAAGGCAGAATCTTTAAACACACATGCACAAAACACCTTGACTCCCTGACGCCTCTGGTTTCAAAACACATGTGTTTAATGGGAGGAAATAATATGCTTTCACAGGGCCAAAGAGGCAGCCAAAAGAGACTGGCAAGTACTTTCCCACTTTAAACAAAAATGAATTCATAAGAGTAAATTGTTTTTAGGAGCATAATCAGAATTGTTATTGCTATGTTTGTTGGACTGCACCCTGAAAATTGAAAATGCAGTGTAGAATATTAAGGGGCATTAATGATCTGTTTTCCAGCTTTATATTTAACAATTAAAATAAAGTAATGTTACTAGATACGCCTGATTATGCTTGGTCACAAGAAGCCTCTTCATGTCATGCTTAGTTTGCCCCACTGATGCCAAACAGTAGAAGGACTCTTTTATCATTTATTTTGCTAAAAGCTAGAAAATTCAAGGACACCTCAAACCAAAGCTTGGAAAGAATGAAACGTTGTTGTTGTTGTGTACTGTTCCAACTTATGCATGCACACCAGCATTTCACAAATGGAAACGGGGCACATGTAGCCAAGCAACATTAGAGCGTGGTCAAAATGGCAAAAGGTATTTTTAAAAACCCACATGCTAGGGATGCCTCAGCAATTTGCTTTTGCCTACTGGGAAGTGCAAGACTCCACTCCTTCTTCTCCTTTCCCTGCCTGTTGATTTAACTGAATATTAACTACTTTTGCACTTTGAATGTGGTTTGCCACAATGAAGATAGACTGAGGACAAACAGAGAAAGCATGAAGAGGAGAGAGAAATGGAGACAAGTTGTTTATGAAAGAGAACACACAGGCTAGGAGAGGCTTCAGCAGTTTGCTTTTGCTTGAGACTACTGGGAAGAGTCAGAGTGGCATAGTGGTTTGAGTGTTGGACTACGACTCTGGAGACCAAGGTTCGATTTGGGGCTTGGCCATGAAACCCATTGGTCACCTCAGGCAAGTCACATGCTCTCAGCCTCAGAGGAAGGCAATGGTAAACCTCCTCTGAACAACAGCCACCACAAACTGGGAAGGGCAAGATTCTATCCATTCCTCCTCTGCCTCCTGAGTTAATTAAGTGAAAACCACTTCCGTACACCAGATGTAGTTTGCACCAGCTGGAGTAAGATGAGGGCAGGGTGATCAGGTATCCTCCTTTTCCAAGACATATCTTATGTTTCAGCCCTATCCAGCAAAAATGTACTCCATTTTAAGCAGGACTAAGAAGCATGAATTTATAGTTCTATGAGTGTGTTTAATTTTCATTTTGCAATGCCCTACATTTTTCTTGATTGTCCTACATTTTATGGTGCCTTGTCCTCTTTTGTGGTTATGACATTTGGTCACCCTGGCTGAGGGCAAAGGGGGAAAGTGGGAGGAAAAGAAAGAAACTGGAAAGTTTTAGAAAAAGCTGAAAAAGTGGGGCCGCATAAGATTACTTGAGGCTGTCCCTACTAAATTGGGACAGTTGGAGTGTAGGCTTATGGCAACCCTAAAGTGAATCTATCTTTGCAAGATTTCTTCTGAAAAACTCCAGCATTTTCTCTTCCCCACTCTCTTGCTATTTAGAACAAGTGAGGTTTAGATACGATAGCATTTCCCACATGTGAAATCTTCCTCTTTTCCCTCTTCTATACCTTCCCATTTGCTCTTACTATCCTTTGAAGTGCATGGTAATATATACTTGTAAGTAACCAAGTATATAGACAGTGTGACTCAGGACATTGTTCTTCAAATAGTGTTTCTTCGCCATCTCCTTTTTACCTCTACCTCTACCTTTTGGATCACCAAGTTGGTGAGTTAAAGACTCAAGCTTTTTTTTACCTGCATCCTCACTGCAGAAATAATCCAGTTTGATACCACTTTAACTGCCATGGCTCAATGCTATAGAACTCTGGGAATTCTAGTTTTGTGATAGCCTTCCCTATCAGAGTGCTTTGGTGCCACAACAAACTATGTTTCCCAGAATTTCATAGCTTGGAGCCATGGCAGTTAAAGTGGTGTGAAACTGGATTATTTCTGTGGTGTGGATGCAGCCTTAATCTAATAATTAGCTAGTTAGGATGTAGGCTTCCTTATGCATATGCATATGCAAAACTATTAACAAACATTTCAAAGCTTGTAACCTGAAACTGCCTGTTTTGTTTATTTTGAACCAGTTTCTGTTTTCAGTGAAAGCAATGTCAGATTGAGGCACACTTTTCTGCTACTCTGCTAGAGCAACCTAATTTCTAATAGTTTTAGCTTTGATATTTTGATTACTTTATTATTTTGTTTCCAAAACAAGGGCTAGCACCAGGGAACTTTTAAGCCGGTTTGCTACTACCTTCTTCTGAGGCTGAGACAGGGTGACTTGCTCAAGGTCTATCAGAGTCCTAGCCCAACACTCAAACCACTATGCCATGCAGCCTCTGAACAAGGTACTGTACACATTAATAAATACAAACACACAGAGAGAACTAAT
>NW_024809607.1:0-3097 GCF_019175285.1 Sceloporus undulatus | reverse complement strand
GGCCCGCGGGCCGCAGGTTGCCTACCCCTGATATAGTAGCTCCAGCTGACAGATAGTTATAGTTGATGATGGGTTTCTATGTCCTCTCCCTTTCAAGGGAAAAATGATGTATACTCTGCTGGGGGTTCAGTGGGCAGCCTTTTATTTACTGAAGTTGGAGAAAGACTTTGAGCAACACACTGACATTTTATGGAGCCATGTTTAGGGTAACATCATCCTAACAAGTTTCCCCATGCTTCCTATTGACAAGCTATTATTGACAAGCTATTGACAGGGAGAGCATTCTGCATTTTAGGATCCTGAAATGCCAGAAATTGCACTGACTTCTCAAAGGAAGGGAAGAATTTGTCAAAATTGAGGGGTCAAAGAAATGGACATCCAAGTTTGAAAAAACCAACTGGAAGACAAATTAGCTGGTGAACATAGGACTGGAAAAAAAGAAGGCAGCACAAAGAAGCAGCCAGGTATGCAATGAAGAACATATAAGAGTAGAAGAGAGAGAGAGACAGACAGACAGACAGACAGACTTAAAAAAATTAAATGGGTCAAAAAGTGTTTTTTGAGTGTCAGAATACACTGACAAAAACAATTCTGAACTGACAATTTTTGCAGGTTAGGACTTGTTCCACAGATAACATTGAAAATAATAATTCTCTATAGAAATACTATATCCTGCACAGAAAATGCGGATTCACACAGATTTTATTTGCATATAAAACAATATTTTCTGTACAGGAAATTATGTTTTTCTGTATAATATTTATATTCTGCACAGAAAATGCTGTTTTCTGGGCAATAGAACCATGTGTAAATGTTGCAAAGAATAAGTCTTGAGTTAAACTATGTGGTTTTCAAAGACTTTCTCACAGCGAGAAGAAAATTTCTGAAATTACTTCCTTCAAAGTTGCTTCCTTCAAAAAGAAACTAGTAAAGAATTACAACCCTAAAGAAACTGAGGAGTTGTGCCCACCAGCAAAAAAGATAAAAGAAAGATATAAGAAAGACATGGCTCAAAGCTGAGGTGGATGTGAAGGAATGGATGGAAAATATTTTCATGGAATGAACATGTATATATACCAGAATTATATGCAAATATTCTTGTCCTTATTTCAAAAGAATTATCAGATACTAAAATATTTTTTTTGCCCCAAACAGGAATTAAAAGACACATCATTTTTTCCTTCCATCCTTCCTTCCTTCCTTCCTTCCTTCCTTCCTTCCTTCCTTCTGCACACAAAGCACTGTCTCTCATTGCACAAAATACATTGGCCCAAATCCTCTTGTTAGTCCCAAAAAGAAAAGACTCACTGAGGGCCGGAACAGAGAGCCCTTTAAAGTCGCCATCCAGTGAGCTTGGGAGCACACACCCATGCTGCCCTGAAGCCACCCAGAAGTCAGGCAGCCACCCAAACATGGGCTGCATCAAGGCACTCTGGCGGCATGGTGTTTATCTTCTGCACAGTGCTGGTATGGCTTGAAGCTGCCATGGGGCCATAGTGTGGTGGGAAACGCCACCCTTTCCCTAGCCAAAAAAGAAGTGGATCTTTGCTGCTCCTCTTTTGAACAGCTTCAAGGCAGATTGGGGTGGCGGCATGTTTTGCCGTGGCCCCAATCCATCTTTGAAAGGGACAGCTTCAAGTTGCCCCTTCCGCCCTTCTGTTTCACCCCTGAGCCAACATTTATGTAAATTCCATTAATTTGGTCAGCCTAATCTGGTTTGGACTAACATTAGGACTCAACCTAATTTTTGTTCAGAAATGTATTTAGCACATAATAGAATCCCCCCCCCGAAAATTGTAGTATTTTGTGTCGTAAACTATAATTTATTAAAATAGTAACAAACTATTACACAAAACTTTTCTACCCACTTGTCAGGATTATTAAAAAGATAAGGTTTTTTTTATTTTGTTTGTATGTGGGTACTTTTAATAAAATTTTGCAGCTGTTTTTTCATGTAAAAATATCTATGAAAATTTCTTTAAAAGTGCCCACATACAAACAAAATGAAAAAAGTATCTTTTAAATAAGACAAAGAAATGGTGACCCATTTTTAAAAAAAACAGCTAAAATAAAAGTTGTCTGAGGAAGATAGGACTAGAAAAAAGAAGACAGCACAAAGAAGCAGCCAGGTATACAGGGACTGCTGGGAATTTTGCAACTCTGGGGAATAGGACAGCTGCCCAAGATGCCTTTTAGGAGTGAATCACACTTGTGCACTACTATATTTTTTAAATATATATTTTAAATCAGTGATGTACAAACTCTGGCCCTCCATGTGTTTTGGACTTCATCTCCCAGAATCCCAAACCATTGGCCAAGGTGGCTGAGGCTTTTGGGAGCTGAAGTCCAAAACAACTGGAGGGCCAGAGTTTGGACATTGCTGTTTTAAAAAATCTTGACAACAAGGTAGGGTTTTGATTCTCCCCCCCCCCCCCCCCCCCGTTCTCGTGTCTAAATTTGCACTGTACTACACATAGAAATTCTTGTATTTTAATTTGTTTGTCTCACCATGAGGAGGGTCAGCTCATTCGAAAAACAGATCTCCTTTTTCTCATATATATTTGTCTTCCTTCATTTCAAATATGAGGGAAATCACCAAAGAGGTAATTTGGGTTAAGTTGTTTCCAGGTGATGGATGCGGTGGCTTAGTGGTGAAGATGCCAATTCTGACAATTGGAAGATAGGAAGGTTGGCAGTTCAAGACCCAAGTGCTGCATGATGGGATGAGCTCCTGTCACTAGTCCCAGTTTCTGCCAACCTAACAGTTCCAAAGCATGCAAATGCAAGTAGATAAATAGGTGCCACTTCTCAGTGGGAAGGTAAGAGCATTCAGTGCAGTCATGCTGGCCACATAGCCACCAGAGCAGTCCTCGGACAACGCTGGCTCTTCAGCTTAGTAATGGAGATGAGCACCGCCCCTTACAGTCGGTTACGACTAGATATTCATGTCAAATGACTACCATTACCTTTTGTTTCCAGTTGCTCAAAATCTCCTTAGCTTTTAAATACCTATCTTAGGCGCTTTACAGACCATCCAAAAGGGAAGTCTGCCAGCGCCTGTGTTTGCTGCACAAGGGAACCGCAGCGGACAAACCAC
>NW_024809606.1:0-3097 GCF_019175285.1 Sceloporus undulatus | reverse complement strand
AATACTGTTTCACATGTAACCCAGGACATTTTTTGTCCCTTATCTTTGCTTTGTCCTTTATCCCTTGCTGTTCCATACTCTTGGAATTCTCTTCTCAAATAAGTGCTTCATCGATTGCTGTGTTTTACATTTCTTTTTTTTTAAGGTTTTTAAAGCCTGTTTAATTTAATTTAACCCTACAGTTTTGTATATTCAGAATACATGTACCAAGCTATTTGCTTTTTCTACATCTGCATTCGTCCATTCCTCTCTTCATAATCACTTTTTATATTAGATTGACCACCTTTGGCAGGATGTGTGTTTTGTTGTTTTAGTTTTGTGCTCCAGCATGCGCATGGACGGTGTTATAACAGTGAAGATTATCACACTAGGGCTTACCATCTGTCAATCATCCCTGGATCATTGGGGAAGTGCCCATGAATGAACGCCTGGCACACTTCCTCAGCATCATGAATTCGTCAGCTCCCTCTAGCGTTATGGAATCGTTATGGGAGAGTGACTTTCCTCTTAATGCAAAGTTTCCATTAAGAGGAAAGTCACTCTCCCGGAACGATTCTATGACACTAGAGGGAGCTGACGATTCCATGATACTGAGGAAGTGTGCCAGGGACGATTGACAGACGGTAAGTCCTAGTGTGATAATCTTCAATAATAGCAACTAATGTGCAAGGATTTCTGTTAGTTTGCTGTTGTGGGCTGGTGAACTGTGCAGTTGGACAGGTGAGTTGTGCTGTCTGGACACCAAGCCTTATGAGGAACAGGTTTGAGAACTGGACACATTTAGTTTGAATAAGCAACAATGAAGAGATGTTATGACAGCCAACTTTAAATCTCTGAAAAGGGATCATGTAGAAAATGCAGCAAGCTTGTTTTCAGTTGCATGAGACAATTGATTCATAGAATCATACAGTTGGAAGAGACCACATGGGCCATCCAGTCCAACCCTCTGCCATGCAGGAACTCTCCATCAAAGCATACCTGACAGAAACCATCCAGCCTCTGTTTAAAGACTTCCAAGGAGGGAGACTCCACCACACTCCGAGGGAGTGTGTTCCACTGTTGAATTCAAATTTCAAGGAGTTGATGATTGTAAAAAGCTGTGAGAATGGAACAGATGGCCTCAGAAGGTGCAGAGGTCTTTAAACAAAGGGGAAGATTATACTTTGGGAGTGCTTTAATTGTATATTCCTGCATGGCAGGGGATTGGATTGGTTGGCTCTTGCAATCCCCTTCTACACTAAGATTCTATGAAGCTATGATAAATGTGCAGCTGGGCAAATGGGGAAAATGTAAAAAATGTAGAGAAACATAATACATTTCAAATGGGGCACTGGAAAGTACATTTATAATGGCAGGAATACAGAGACCTCTTTTCAGAAACATTTAAAGTGTTGAAAGGTTATTGTAAACCCCCCCCCCCCCCCCCAAAGTTTTTGACAGGAACCTGTTTTGACAAGTCAGATTTGATATGGCAGCAGGAGTGGAAAAGATTAGTTGATTACAGAATTAAGGTAGATTGATAATGCTAGAACGTCGTATCAGATTGTATGATAGATAAGAAGTACTGACTCCAGTAGTCAAAGCACTATGGATACACAGGGAGTGAGCATGGAGAAATAACACATTTTGCATTTGGTATTGTGTGTGTGTGTGTGTGTTTGTGCATGTGTGTACATGTGTGTATGGGGAAAGGAGTATTACAAAATCTGGTTTTTAAAAGAATATCTTCTACCTACTTCTGAATTTATTCTTTTTAAAAAAAAAATACTGCCCTGTCTTTCTACCTGAAGAACACAAAAAACCACTATGGCAGACAAGGGGTGCATCTACATGGCAGAAATAATTCAGTTTGACACCACTTTAAGTGGTGTAGTTCCAGGCTGTAGAAATGTGAAATTTGTAGTTTTAGAATGTCTTTAGCCTTTCCTGCCCAAGAGTGCTTGTGCCTCACAAAACTATAACTACAAACTACAAACCTCCAATAATCCACAGATGAAATCTGTGACACATGAGGCCAAGATGTCAAAAGGTATTAATCAGCTAGGAAGGGTTGCAGCGGTTTGCTTTTGCCTGAGCTCACTGGGAAGAGCAAAGGAAAAAAGGAATGTTTTATGGAATGTTCTATGTTATATTTTATATTGATGCTGGTCTTTGGCCGTAACAAAGAATTTCATACTGGGAAGATCAACACTCCATCCCTTCCTCACTTCTCCTCTCCCGCTACTGAGTTAATTGAGTGCAAACTATGTTTGTACATTTAACTCAGTTTGTAGCAACTAAGAGCGCATCTGAATTGATTGAAAAGTCCTACATTTTGTTCCTGTTCTTTCTGATTTTAAACTGGGTTAATATAAACCCACCAGGTGAACAGTATAAAAAGTCTCTGTACTAGGAGCTGGCAGAAAATGTTGTAGGATAAACAAAGGGGCCATTCAGACTACCTTTTGTACGAAATTGTAACCTGGATTAAAAGTCGGAAGTTCCCATTGACTCCGGTTTAAACACATCAGAATTAGGGTCTTGCAAACCCGATCCAGGGCAAATCCCCCTTAGAGCGTTTTTTCCGGAAGTGGATCATTTCCCATACCTTTTTGGAAAACCCATTTCTGTCCTGCTGCCGGCAAATGTGAACTTGGCCCCAGTCATGCTCGGGTCAAGTTCAGGGGAGGGATTTAGGTTAAAGGGAGGGCAGAGGGCAGAACATGCCTCCTTTCTCGCAGGCAGCTTTCTCTCTCTTTCTCTCTCTCTTTGTAATTTTATTATAGATTATGCGAATGCTTGTTCTACAGGTTGATACATACTGTATTGATAGAATGTGTCTGCTTGTGCTGCATTTCCCTTTTGTTTGCTTGCTGCCGGCACGGCACCACACTTTGCAAATGGCATTTTAAAAAAAATATTTGTGTGTGTGTGTGTGACAGAATATGCGAATGCTTGTGTTTACTTTTAAATTTGGCAAATTGATACAATGTGTGAATGCTTTTGCTACATATGTGTATGTGTATGTAAGGCATTCTGGGGTGGCAATTGGAGGAAAAGCAAAGAAAGAAGATGCAGAGATGACATTCTGAGGTGAGGTATTATTATTATTATTATT
>NW_024809605.1:0-3097 GCF_019175285.1 Sceloporus undulatus | reverse complement strand
ATCATTGAAATACCATACCTCCAAAGTGACTCGAAGCAGCTTTATTTTGGCTGTCTGTAACAGGCCCAACTGATGACTGCTTTATTAAACTCTTCCACCTAGGCTATTTATTTATTTACTCCATTTCTATGCTGCCTTTCTCCTAAAAAAGGACCCAAGGCAGCACACATGATAAAAGCAGCCCCTGTGAGTGTGATTCCCCAGATAATGTTTTTCACTCATTGGAAGGGGGAGCCTCTTTCACAGTTATAACTGCCATGGCTGTACCAAGGTTGGAAATGGTACATATGGGAAAGAGCAAGGATCAAGAGAAGGATATGAAGGATTAGAAATGTGAATTAATGTTAAGCAAGAATGGAACCAGCTCCAGACACTTGGTCTACTAGTGATGCTAGCAATGACTGAATCCAAGCAATCCCTAAATCTAAATTCCAACTCAATCAGATTGGTCAGAACCTGACAAAATAGAAGGAATCTTCATCCAAGCATAACTCTCCTTGAAGTGTAGCTTTCTTCTACAAGTTTCACTTATCAGCAGAAATCCAGATGAGTGGTTGAGACTAGATAAATCTGAATGTTGTCTCTGTGTGTTGCCCCTCTCCAAACCAACATTTTTCACCCCTGAGTATTCACCAAATAGTTGAGTTGAAATACTAGTTGAGTTTTTAGAAGCAGTCCACTATGTGCTGCTGTTCCTACATATTCAATAACACCAATGAAATCTTTCAACTTTGTCTTTCAGGGTAGTGATTTTAGAGCTTGGTGGGGAAACATTTTTAGTTCAGGAGCCAAATTCTAATATTGAAATGGTATCTGCACTGCATTTCTGGAGTGCTAAGGCTGAAGGAAACAGGCATGGACAAGTAAATCTTATCAGATTGGACATTTCCACAGTAAAAACATACAAACTACAGCATAAAACATGCAAAACACAGCATTGATAAGCCCCAGGGCAACAGCTTCCCAGGCAGCAAAGCAGAGCTTGAGTCCATGCAAAACCATTTCATACTTTAAAATTATCTCTTATCTCTGATCACTAATTGGAACAGGTACGGACAAGTAATTCTTATCAGACTGGACATTTCCATAGGAAAAATGTACCATCTATAGCTCAAAACATGCAAAGCACAGCACTGATAAGACTTGGTGCAACATCTTCCCAGGCTGCAAAGCAGACCTTGATTCCATGCAAAACCATTTGATTCCAAAATTCTCTCATATTTTAATTAATCACTAATTAAAACTATAGCAGAAACTTATGGTCCACATGGAGAATCCTAATTTAAGTTAAATAGAAAACCCGCTCCCAGAAATCCCTGCAGGTAAGGAGTGCAAATTGGAAGGAGTGGGAGGGAGAAGGACTAGGCCCCAACACTACTTTGGTGTCTCCAAAGAAAAAGGAGGAGGAGAGATGGTGGAATTTTGCTATGGTTTGCTGCTTCTTCCCTTGATTTTAATGCTGTTCGATAGACTTTCTTCAGGAAAAGACATCCACAATATATAACTGAAAACTGTGTAAAATGGAATTAAATGGAAGAGTAATTTGCAAAGTGGTTGAGGCTGGGATGTGAGGATTTTTTTTTATTATTATTATGGTATTTATATCCGGCCCTTCAGCCCTAAAGGCTATCAGAGCAGCTTACAATTATTATTTTTAATAAGACGGTTCCCTGCCCTCAGGCTTACAATCTAAAAGACACGACACAAAAGGAGAAGGGAATGGTGGTGGGAAAGTGAATGAGGCCCAGTGATTATTCTCTCCCTCTCAGGCCTGGACCAAGGCAGATGGACTAGAGGGAGGGCTTTTCTTCTTCAGGCTAGCCCTGATGGAGCTGGGCCTGCCTGGTCAACCTCATGTCAGTCCGGAAGATGACCAGTAGGAGGGCGGAGAGTCTCCTTCTTCAGGTTTAGCCCTGATGGAGTGGGCCTGCCTGGTGACATTGCTCGCAGGCGGAAGATGACATTTATGGAGGAGGAGCCACTTCCTTAAGGCCTAGCCCTGATGGGCCTGCCTGGTCACTCCCTCTCAGGCCGGAAGATGACAGTTATGAAGGGAGGAGTCTCTTCCTTCAGGCTAGCCCTGATGGAGCTGGGCCTGCCTGGTGAACTCCCTCGCAGGCCGGAAGATGAGTTATGGAGGGAGGAGCCACTTCCTTCAGGCTAGCCCTGATGGAGCTGGGCCTGCCTGGTCAACTCCCTGTCAGGCCGGAAGATGACAGTTATGGAGGGAGAAGCCTCTTCCTTCAGGCTAGCCATGATGGAGCTTGGCCTGCCTGTTGAATTCTCTCGCAGGCTGGAAGATGACAGTTCGGGAGGGAGGAGTCTCTTCCTTCAGGCTAGCCCTGATTTTTGTCAAGATTAAGTAATCTGAGATTTTCCTGCATGATTTTAACATCTTTGTCTGATAAAGAAGCCAGTGAAGCTTCAAAAGCTTGCTACATGTATTTTGTGCATTTTGGTTTGTCCCATAAAGATATCCCTGTTTTGTGGATTCTGGATTTTATTGTACTTTGCAACATGGCTAACATGGCATACCCCGGGATATGCAATCTGAGATGAGGATTAAGGTCAGATAACTCACCGTCTGATATGTGATCACCAACTGGATTACAGGCAGGGCATAGAAAACAGCAATTGTGATGATGTTCCTACAAGACCAGGAGCCATGAAAGGATTATTTGTAAACAAGAATGGGGAGAGGAATGCATGTATCAGCTGAGTTATAATTATAGGCTAAAGCATTTTACTGAATTACACTTTGAAAAGCAACATGTAAATTGTTGCACAGAGCAAAGCAAATATCAAAGGGAGTCGATGGGCAGTAGCATTGCCTGCTTTGTTAATTCAATTATTTCCATGCTGCTACACCTGTCTTCCAACTTCAGGACCTTGCATTTATTTATGCCCTTCCTTTTTGTTGTAGCCAGGACACAAAGCAGCTGAGTCCACCTTTTCTGTTATACTAGGAGCTCATCAACAAGGGAAGTGAAATTTCTCACGCAGGAATATCTGGGTTGAGCACCAGCAAAGTTTTTCTAGAGTGCTGAGCTCCCCCTCCACTGCACCTCTCCCAACTCCTCCATAGTTGCCTTTATAC
>NW_024809604.1:0-3097 GCF_019175285.1 Sceloporus undulatus | reverse complement strand
TCCAGGGCAACACAAATTTTGCTGGTTATTTATTTTTGAAAAAATACCCAAAGAACTACAAATACAGCAGCCAACAGCAACGTGTAAATATCCTGAAGTGATAAGCAGTTATTTATACATGTCTGGGGGCTCTTTATCACGTACAATGTATTTATGTCTGCAGTGTGTTATTGTCTATCTGCTATCAAATACAACATAAGTGTTCTCAAATGCTTTTGAAGAGCAAAGACTAACCAGTTTCCCTTTGACAAGCAATGGGAAAATCTATAGTAAAAATTGAAACTGATCTGAAAGGTAAATAAACAGTCTACAATGCCTCCACTTTCTAGTTGTTTGTGCTGCATATGCCCACAAAGCACTGGCATAATCTTGCTAGTATGTAGATTTTTTCTTCCATATTATGAGACTTCTGAAAAGACATAATCTAGGAGCACAATTTGACAAGTCAGTTCTTCCATATTTATGAGGAGCCCTGGTGGCGCAGTGGTTAAATGCCAGTACTGCAGCCACTCACTCACAAGCCATAAGGCTGCGAGTTCAATACCAGTGAAAGGGCTGAACCTCAACTCAGGCTTCCATCCTTTTGAGGTCGCTAAAATGAGTACCCAGATTGTTGGGGGCAATTAGCTTACACTTTATAAACGGCTTAGGGAGTGCTTAAGTGCACTGATAAGCTGTATAGGAATGTACTTCCTATTGCTATTGCTATTCTGCATAGAAATAAGTATTATTATTATTATTATTATTATTATTATTATTATTATTATTTTATAAACTAGCTTACCTGTTGCATTTACCCCGTGTTCGTCTTGTAGCTCCATAGTAGGAGTACAGTAGGCCCTCTGTTTTTGTGGGGGATCTATTCTGGACTTCCCCCCCTGTGAATACGGAAAATCGCTGGTATTCAAGCCCCATTGACTTGAATGGTGCTGCATGCCCACCATGGGCGCACGCCCCATTTTGTCCTCCTTAGTTTGTCTCCTGCAAACAGGCGAGGGACATGGATTTGAAGTCCGTAAAAACAGAGGGGCGACTGTACATGTTTATAGACATGAACTCACCATCTAGGAGTTCTCCCCCCCCCCCCAATAGACAATGTTATGATAATTCTCGTGTTGAAGAGGATATTTAGAATGGCATTTATATAGGCCCAGATCAGCTTTGTAGTGGCTGAAAAGTCATTAAGATATTTGGTTCCCCCAGAAATCTTTCCAATACTGAAAAGCATTTAGAATGTTTAATATCCTTCAGAAACCTTCCCTATGCTCCCTCACACCTTGTGTTTGCATCTCTTTTGGAACCACACAGTTGCAGGTCTAGGTCAATGCTGCTATACCAACATAATACCATGTGTCAGATGACACAATGACATTGAGCTGTTAAGAGTGATTCTAACCAATTATTTACAGGTTCAGCAGCAACTTAGGTTTGCTAGTTTAAGAATTTTGAGCATTGTCCCATAATCTCTCCAGTGTCCTGTCATGCTGGGAAAACGTGGAAGGCTAAATGCTTTAAGAATAAACATACAAGAGAGTCATATGTGTGTTTTAGCTGGACACCTTATGCGCAACTAGAAACAAGATTCCCTGGAACAGGCAAACTTATTGCTCTCAGAGCACCCCTGAATGTCCATAGCAGTCCAATAATCTTCTCTGGCAGCTATGTGAAGAGTAGAGGACCATTCCAGTGCTTACTGAAACTCTGGTGTATAATAATAATAATTAATAATTTGTTTTATTTATATACCGCTATTCCAAAGATCATAGCGGTGAACAGCAAGTAAACTAATTAGCAAGTAAGCTAATTTGCCCCCAACAGTCTGGGTACTCATTTTAGCGACCTCGGAAGGATGCAAGCCTGAGTCGAGCTTATAGCAGGGATGTAATTCTTCACTCATTTTCATCTTGAAGAAAGCAACAAATAATTTTAACATTTTCCCCGGCTATTAGAACATTTTTGAAAACCACAGGTTTTGAAGTCTTTTTGCAGTTCAGGATTTTCACTGCACAAATAACATATTCTATGGAAACATTTTCTGTGCAGGAAATAGTATTTCTACATAGAAAATGCAGCTTTTTATACAAATCAGCCTCATTCAGATTTTGTGCAAAATACGTCCCTCATTACCGCATATTGGAGATTATCGCACTGTTCTTAAATAATAGGATAGAAGTGAGATTGAAACTGTAATCAATGGATCATATTGCACCACATCATAACTAGGCAGTAAGTATTCTGTAGTCAATCCATGAGTTCCAGAGGCCAGGTTAGTTTCTACTTCCAGGAGGGCCTTTACGATCTCGGCCCCCAGCCTCTGGAACTCGCTGCCCATGGAGCTCCGTGCAGCCACCTCCCTACCCCAATTTAAGAAGGGGTTGAAAACCTACCTATTCAAACAAGCCTACCCCTGAATACTTTCCCCCAGAATGTGTACTCACCTCCACCCCCCTTCCCTCAGCCAGCATTAGGCTGGCATGAGGTTGTAATGTTTTTAACATGTTTAGGTTTCCATTGGTTTTGTACATTGCAATTGTTTGTAACCAGTTTGTATTGTTAACTCTGCTGTACACCGCCCTGATTTGAAGAAGGGCGGTATAAAAATAAAACTTTTATTTATTATTTATTATTTATTCTGCTGCTGCTTTTAATGAATGAGAAAATCCTGTGAATAGCTGTCACTCCCACAGTTAACTTGTTATTGAAGTATGTGCCATAAGGGTAATTCAGAGAGAAGGGGAATTGAACTGGATTCACTGCATCTCCCCCCCCCCCCCCCCCCCAATTCCAAATGAGGGCAAGACTTCTTGCTTACAAGGAGGCAGGAGAAAGGGGATTTAAACTGGTTTCACTGCACGGACCCCATTCCTAACGAAGGCAAGACTACTTACTTACTTAATCTCGGATAGCTGACCAGTAAACAAAATGGTAGTGTGATAAGATGCATGGTCAGCCTGTTACCAATTTGCAATTGTGTGGTAATGTGAAAAGAATCGTTGCTGTTTCAGGTGTTTAAAAAGCTGCAACAGCATTGGTAGGGAGGCTTTGTGTGATCCTTAGTGAGTGAGAAATGATGCAATTGAGGCAAATTTAAGTCCAG
>NW_024809603.1:0-3097 GCF_019175285.1 Sceloporus undulatus | reverse complement strand
TGTCTGCTCACTAGATTCTCATCCAGTCACAACTTAGTACCTGGACAGGAGCTCCGTTTCGGAGCTCCTTCCTGGTTTGCGTCACTGGGCACAGCCTTTAGATGGCTGCGCCCAGCAACGCAAGGGAGAAAGGGGCCAAGCGACCCCTTTCTCCTCCTCCCTGCCACTGCGGAGTGTCCTTGGGGCTTGAAGCCCCAAGGACACCCCTTTCCAGGCTGCGGGGAAGCGGCCTTTTGCTGTTTCCCCACAGCCTGGAAAGCGGCGGATCGGGACCTCGGAGGCTGCCAGTCTGGCAGCTGAGGCCCTGATACACTGGGGAAAGCAGCGCCTACAGGCCGCCTCAAAGGGGCGGTCTGTAACACGCCTATACTTGTATTGATGCAGACTAAAATCACATTAGCCTTTTTAGCTACCACATTGCACTGTTGACTCATGTTCATCTTGTGGTCTACTTGGACTCCTAGATCCCTTTCACATGTAGTCTCGTTCAGCCATGTGTTCCCCATCCTATATCTATGCATTTTGTTTTTCCGCCCTAAGTGCAGTACCTTTTGATCTGTTGTGCTGCCTCAGTTTCCACTGTACACATATTTGCCTTCATTTAACCCATTTTTGAAAATGCCTTGTCAATCTGTAACAGGGGTAGACAACATTGTGCATTGTGTGGAGAATCCCCCTCCCATAGTCTATATGGCTGCTCTCAGAGCAGGCAAGGGAGGTCCAAAATGCCATATATTTTTTGTAGTTTAAATTTAAATATTTAAATTCAAACACTTTTTGCATGTCTAGAGGCATCTAACATGCAGAAGCCATATAGATAGGCAATTGGCATCAGAACAGAGTGCCGCACCACACATAAGACCAACAAACTAGTTTAGGAGATGCAGAGCATGCTTTCTGGCATACCATGACAGGGGAATAGCTGAAAAACTCTTGTGCTAAGCTTCTCTGAACAACAATTTATCCTAAAGGAATCATAGAATCATAGAATCATAGAGTTGGAAGAGACCGCAAGGGCCATCCAGTCCAACCCCCTGTCATGCTGGAAATCCAGATCAAAGCATCCCTGACAGATGGACATCCAGCCTCTGTTTAAAGACCTCCAAGGAGGGAGAGAGGAAGGCAACAATGACTGGAATTTCTCTGATTTCCATGGCTGTCTTATCAGCCTACAAATTAGTCTGAAAGATGTGGATCAGTTCAGGCCATTTCAGCACAAAAACCAAACTCCTAAAGCATAACCATGCTGCTGCTCATGCCTTGCCATGTACAGATTCAAAGTTACCTTGTTTTCATATTCACAGTTTTATTAAAATACGGTTAATGCCAATTAAATGTGCACTGAAGTGCCATCCGACACTGCAAGCATTTCCAGTCAATGATAATTAATAATTGGAACGCTGTCAGTTTTTCTTTAATATTCATTAAAAATACCTAACTTCGACATGTAGTCTGGGTATAGCAAGTCATATAAAAATGTGCACATTTTTTTCAAGGCTGGGTGTGAATAAAAAATCAGGATAATGGCTTAATTTCATTACATTCTTCTCAAGCAGACAAACCAAAGTATTATTCATAAGCACCTAAACATGTGTGAACATTATTGTGTTGTGGCATGTGCAATTAACCCCACAATGGGCACTCCACAAACAAAGGATATGGTAGCCTTCATTCCAATATGGCCACATTTATCTCAGTGGTGTCTTTGTGCTTGCAAGTAAAAGAGATAATAATTAAGCTTTTCAAGTTTTGCTATTGTTTGAGAAAGATTAGCATAGTAGTCGGACTGAGGGAAATAATGAAGTACAGTGGGATTCTCCTTCCCTTCCCTTTCCATATTTTGCCCGAAGTTAAAAAGGTATTTGAAAGATTGTTTGCATTTCCAAAGAACATTCAGAGCTGGCTGTACATGATGATGATGATGATGATGATGTTTAGCACCTGCCTTTTCCTCAAAATTGAGACTCAAGGTGGCTTACAAATTAAAAATGATAACAATACAATTAAAAGATCTTTTGCTATAACTTCTTAGAAGTTGAACCTGTGCAGCCAGTAGTAAGGACCTGAAACCCAAGTAACTCAGTATAAAATTAGTCGATCTATGTGTACATACACATACAGTCACTATGAACATCTTAGGTTTGAAAGTTACCAGTTCCCCACTGGCTTAAACCCATCTGTCCAACTCAATTTTGGAAGAATCGCTCCTATGATTGGAGTTACTTTGCTGACTTACCAAAAGAACCTGGCAAGAACATTCAGTGCCTTGCATTTACAATACAGTGAAGTCTAAGTTATCCAAAGGTAGGCAGCTGTAAGCATAGCACTGGTTCAAGATTTTTTGCTGCCTGTGGCAAATGATAAGATGGCACCCCCACCCCTCTATTCCATGTGAAAAAGATGAGTGGAAAAGCAATTGATTTTATTATAAGGGTTATGGATGGGAGATTCTGGAGGAATATGAGGAGCACTCCTAATATATGTCACCTTAAGTTGCCATCTCATGCTGCCGCACAGTAGAGACAGTCCTCCAGTCTCCCATACTCAAAGCCCAGCTTTCCCTTGTATGCCCTTTACATGGGGAGGAATCCTAAAGGAAACTGTGCTGGATTCTCTGGCTGGTTTTCACATAGCTTGTTGCATTGTGGAGCACTGAGGATAAGGAATTTATGTAGCACAGGGTCTAGAGTAAATCCTCAGCCTTTCAGCACTCTGCTCTTTGTGTCACTGCAGGCTTTCCACCACCCAACCTCAGTTTTAAGAACAATTATAATTAACTTACTGTGGGATATGGATGAGAGCAGAATACAGTGTACTTTCGGATGACACCATTCAGTTTTATAGGAGGGAGCCAGGACACAAACACAGTGGAAGCTGATGCTGCAGCTGCTTTAACTCCAGCAGGAGGACCTGGAACTGTGAAAGCAAAAACACATATGATTATTGAGGTTGGCAAAAATAAATGCATATTGACATGCATGACACAGTAACCTTAAGAAGACAGTCATGGTCTGCTTAGCCATACAGCTACAGTTCTGAAATCCAACACATTACTGCACTACACTCTTATAGTGCTGCTAGGGATGCCATAACCCGG
>NW_024809602.1:0-3098 GCF_019175285.1 Sceloporus undulatus | reverse complement strand
GGCTCAATTGTTTGTAATGTAGAGCAGGGCCTTCTCTGTTATGGCCCACACCATCTGGGACAGTCTCCTCGTTGAGGCTAGGCAGTCTCCCAGTGTTGAGCACTTCTGCTATCCACTGAGGTCCTGTTTGTTTACCCAGACATTATTCTGATCATTTTTCTAATTGTTAACTGTCTTCTACTTGTTACTATAATTTTTTTAAAAAAATTCTTTGCATAGCTTTAATTAAATAACCCATGGACCCTGCCCCCTACTTCTATTCTAGGCGATTACCTTACTTGAAGTCAAAAAGACACTTTCCCCTTGATCAAATTGGTATCATGAGGAGCAGAAATTGCCTTTATTTTTAGCATGTGTCTTGGCTAGTTGTTATGTGTCACACACTGTTTATGGAGGCCCCTTTCTGTAATGTGCTTGCTTTCTACTTATGGGATATCAGCAGGGTATGAATGGTGCACCATGGTCTGGAACTGAGCATTGCTAACATTCTGGAGTTTCTTTTCCTTTAATATTTGCATAGGCTTTCAAGTTTTTTTTTTCCCCCATTGCAGCTCATCAGCTGCAACACAACCGTGACTGCATTCATGTATTGGCAAATAAAAGGCTGACAGAAAGTGTAAGTATTGGCCTAAGCATTGTTGTTGTTTTTTGTATTGTCTGTTCTGGTAGAGCAGCTTTTTCCAGCCTAATGCATATAGTCTGATGTTCACATAGCAACAGCAATCTCTGGGATTCCCATTACCTACAAAGGTATTAGAAAAGTGATCCCAGCTGAAAGCATTTATCCAATTCCAATTGTTGTTTGGACAACTAAACCATTAAAGAGGTCTTCATCAGTGCCCTTGCTACTGTTTTAAAGAATGCAATGGCTGTTTAGCATCAAACCTTGCTTGAGAAGAACTGGTCTTTTGTTATGTAGATTATGCTCATTTTCAGGTCTAAAAAGATACTTACATGTCTGGAATCATGGCAGTTTAGAGGGATAAATATCCAACATACATTAAATAATCATATAACATTTTATTATTTGGGGATAACAATTTGAGTTTGTGAGTTTTTTGGATTACGTATGTGTGTGATTAAAAACACCAGACTGACTCAATTCCATGACTATTAGGCCCATTGCTTCCAATATAAAATCACATACAATACATTTATGATGTGTAAAGAAGGCACCTCAATCCCAAACTTGAGGCTGTTTCCTTGTAATAAATGCAAACGTGACAAGATGACAAAGTATTTATTCTTAAATTGTAATTCATGAATTATTTAAATTTCATTTACATCTAAGCTACTTTACCGAACAATCCATATCCCAGGGGTAAACAGCTGAATTTTTTTCAAAATTCCTGGAAGATACCAGATTACTTTTGCTTATTGTGCATACTGAGGAACCAATTCCACTATAATTCAAAGGATGACCCCCTCCTCAATTCGGATGGTCATATCTGATGGGAAGATAATCAAATGAGATAATAAAATCTAATGGGAAGATAATCAAAGATGGGAAGATGGGAATCTTCTCAGTTCATGACTTGCTCTGTGCAAAATTCACATGATTAACCTACACAGAAAACAGCATTTTTTCCCAAACAATATTATTTTTGTATAGAAAATGTGCAAAACAACCTGATGGGAATTTCGTACACAAGTCCTAAATCACGAATAATCTTCAAAAGCTAAGCAACTGTCAAAGACTTTCTCATTGTATGAAGAAAACTACTAAAATTACTCATTGCTTCATCTGAGAAGAAAATTATCTTACAATTAATCCCTTTACCCCAGTGTAATAAACTTGAGACACATATAACATTTTGTCTGCACACACAGCATAATTAACTACAGTTTCCTTTTGCTTCCATTTCAAGAAACTATGGTTACCAGGTTCAGAAGAGGCCAGAATCTTAGACAACAGTTGGAAGTTGATTTAACCCTCACCCAGGCAGATAAAAAAACCAATTTCCACTGAGTGCTTTAATCTGGGTTGTTTTCTCACCCCAATGTGTTTCACGATATTAAAAATGTCCCATGTGCACCAGAGTGATTGTGCATGCAGAATCAAGAATCAGATACTCTGAGCCAGAAAACATATGTTCACATGAGGCAAAATGTTTCTTTTGATTACCGGTAGCTGTCTGCCCTACTTATTTGAGTGTGCACATGCATGCTCAGAGAAAAAGAGTAACCAATACAAATGCAATAGATTTGTTTAGATAAAGCAGGTCCCAGATTATTATTTTTTAGGGGGGAGAGACAAACTGTACATGGCAGGTGACTGGAAATGTAGAGACACTGTTTACAACTCTTCAGATGACAATGTCATGATATGCTTACCTTGTAAATTTAGTTCTTTTTTAATTGTGTAATAAAACCTGTCTCTGGAAGACTAATGACCTGTCTACACTAAGGATATACACCAGAATTGACCCAGTCCTGGTACGATCTGTTCGGATGATGTACTGTTACATCTGCTGCAAAACTGCTGTTTTAAGGTGTTAATTCAGTTTAAGATAACCTGATGTTTGCTTTGGAGTCTCCAGGAAACTTTGGAGTCCCTCTGGTTCTCTTGGTTATTTGGACAGCTGGATCAGGTCCAATTTGGCCCAATCCAGTTGTCCAGACACCAAACATGGCACCATCTCCCTTGCACTGCACAGGGAAGGGGATGGATCCTCTTTGGATCTGTGAGAGCCTGGCTGGCAGCATCTCTTCTGCTGAGGTCCAGAACAGAGCACCCATGTGATCAATGAGGAGCGGCTAGAGAGAACTCCTCCTTGTTATCATATATCTGGATGCCCTGTTCTGACCTCAGCAGAAGTGCCAACACCAGCCAGGGTTTCCAGGCTGGCCAGCAAGACAACAGTGGCATCTGAGGCCAGTTTAGAGTATAATGCTCAGACTGGCCCTGGATTAAGCAGCCAGTGTAGACATGCTCAAAAAACATCTTTGTCTGTCTGGATGAGCCTGAAAATTGCGGCGTTTCGAACCTTGATAATCATAGCTTCTTAGCTCATAGCAAATCATGGGAAACCATGGTTAATGGAAAGCTATTTCATGGCTTAAGTGGTAAGGTAATTACATGACATGAGAGTAAGGAG
>NW_024809601.1:0-3098 GCF_019175285.1 Sceloporus undulatus | reverse complement strand
TTGGAGAGCAATGGAGTCTCCTTCCTTGGAGGCTGTCTTTAAGCAGAGGCTGGATGGCCCTCTGTCAATGGGGATGCTTTGACTCAGAGTTCCTGCATGGCAGAAAGGGGCTGGACTGGATCAGGGCCCTTGAGGTCTCTTCCAACTCTAGGATTCTATAATTCTGTGAGATGCAGTCAAGATGCATTGGGATGCTCTGACGATGCAAATGGAAGATGCAATTGAGATGCATGCAGTGGGATGCAGGAAGATATAACTGGAAGAGGCTGTTAAGATGCAATGGTGTACAACTATATTGTTCCTACAGTATAGACACACCCAGAGAAGGCTAAATATCCCACCAAACTACAAATCCCAGGATTCCGTAGTCATGGCCATTAAGGTGGTATCAAACTGCATTATTTCTGTCTTGTAGATGTGCCCTGAGTTTCTGGGGCTACACCACAATCCTGCCTCCTTCGGAGACTCGGCAAACCTCCCTTCACTCTTGCAAAAGCCTTTTGAAAATCTTGCATCCATAAGGGTTCAAGAGTGCTGGTGGATCACTGAACTAAACATACCAGGATTCTGCATCCATAAGGACTAGAAACTCCACTTACCAAAGGAATGCTTTGCCTGCAAAGAGGAAGGTTATTTTTAGGCTACCGTGGCTAAACCTCCATGGATTTGACCTAAAAAGGAAAATACCTGACTAGCTAGGCACCAAAATCCATGGCAGCCAAGAGAGAGTTAAGCCCAAAGGGGGTGTACCTGCTGGGCGATGGGCACTGCCATCATCACCTCATGCCAATGCTCCTGAATGCCCAATGGCCCAGCCAGGCCTGCCAGGAGCCAAGCAGGTGATTCAGTTGGCACCAAAATGCCAACAGACCCATCAACACCCTCTCTTACAAAAAAACAAAAATTGCAACACACACACACACACACACACACACACACACACACACACTGTGACGCCACCAAAGTTGGCACAGCTTTGGGTTTAAATCTCTCCCATGTGCAAATAATTTTCCCCCTCTTCTCCTCCTTCTCTGGGGAGGTTGTCAACTTTTTGAAGGCAGTGCTTGTTGTTTCTGGCTAGGCTCCTGGAGGCTTTTAACAGCTGCGCCACATGCCCAAAACGCCAAGCGCACCCAACTGGGGCTCCTCCCTACAAATAGTGAACTTTCGGTCGAACTTCTGCCACTTTGCTAAAAAGCAAAGGGCTCTGGTGTTACATTTGCAGGGGCAGAAAAGTTGGTAGGGGCTGAAGCACCTTTCCAAACCAGGATTTCAAATTCAGGGAGAAGCACCTTTCCAAACCAGGAGTGGGCACGTTCTGCATTGGCCCCCATGGCCATGGGTGGCCACATTCGCTACAGAACCCTGAAATAAAGGGGAACATTTAATGCCCAGGTGCCCACCTAAGAGGTCTGGCGGGCAATTTCATGCCCTCCATCATTTCATAGAGATTCAACTGGAAAATGTGTGGCCAAGCAAAGTCTAAGTCTGGTCAAGATAACAAAATATATTAACGAGGAAAGACAGGCAAATTAGGGCCCAAAACACACGGTAGAAAAATCCAGTTTGAGACTGCTTTACCTGCCCTGGCTCAGTGCTAGGGGATTCTGGGAACTGTAGTTTTGCGAGACATTTAGCATTCTCTGCCAGAGAGCTCTGGGGCCACAATAAACTACAGTTCCCTGGATTCCCTAGCACTGAGCCAGGGCAGTTAAGGCGGTCTCAAACTGGTTTATTCTTTCAGTGTGTTTTGTACCCAAGAGAGGCTTGGAGCATCATCAAATTGGAAGGGACCCTGAGGGTCATCTAGACCAAACCCAGTTTGCTTTGGCCTGAGTTGACTGGGAAGGCCACCGTTTCACCAATAGCCTGTTG
This sequence comes from Sceloporus undulatus, assembly GCF_019175285.1. Classification (NCBI taxonomy): domain Eukaryota; kingdom Metazoa; phylum Chordata; class Lepidosauria; order Squamata; family Phrynosomatidae; genus Sceloporus; species Sceloporus undulatus. The sequence goes on along the minus strand of NW_024809601.1, from coordinate 1,223 downwards.
GGTCACTGGAGAGTAAACTACTTTTATAATAATAATAATAATAATAATAATAATAATAGTTGTTGTTGTTGTTGTTGAAAATTTTATTATAAAACATAGACAACATCACACAACATGAATACACGGACCAAAGAAAACATGTCAACTAACACATCACATAACAAAAGCGATCAAACCGAAAGATTGTACATTCTGTTCATACCCTTCCCTGGTAATCCATGTAAACCAGATTATTTATCTTAGGTATTGTTCCTTATAATGCTATATCATTTAATACTAATATTTATTTATATTTCCTGTCTCTCCTTGGTGATCGAGGCAGGATCACAACTTAATAATTACAACATAATAATTTTACACTTTGAACTCAGGTATTTTTTGCAGCAATGGAAGGAAACTGAGGAATGCAGGAGAAGGAAAGAGAAGCCAGGACATTTTAAAAGCAGCTCAGAAAGTGGGATGGCAGAGGATTAATCAGGTCTGCCCCTGCAAACTGGGATTTGGGGAGAGTATTGTTTCTTTTTGTTAACTTGAGAGCTGAAACAACATAGAATCATAGAATCGTAGAGCTGGAAGAGACCCCAAGGAGGGCTCTGATCCAGTCCAACCCCTTTATTCTGCCATGCAGGAACTCTCCATCAAAGCATCCCCATTGAGAGATGGCCATCCAGCCTCTGTTTAAAGACAGCCTCCAAGGAAGGAGACTCCACCACAATCTCCGAGGAAGGAGTTCCTTCCTCTGTCGAACAGCCCTTACTCTCAGGAAGCTCCTCCAAATGTTGAGCTGGGATCTCTTTCCCTGGAGCTTGCATCCATTGCTCCATTGGGTCCCATTCTCTACAGCATCAGAAAATAAGCTTGCTCCATTTTCAATATGACATCCCTTCAAGTATTTAAACAGGGCTATCACATCACCCCTTAAACTTCTCTTCTCCAGGCTAAACATCCCCAGCTCCCTAAGTCTTTCCTCATAGGGCAAGGTTTCCAGACCCTTCACCATTTTAGTCACCCTCCTTTGGACACATGGCTCCAGTTTCTCAATGTCCTTTTTGAATTGGACACAGAATAGAGTGGCACTATTACAGTGCTCCCTCGGGTTACGAAATTAATTCGTTCCGCCGCCGCTTTCGTAACCCGAAAAGCATTCGCAAGCCGAAATGCCATAGGCGCTAATGGGGAAAAGCCGCGATTTCGTGCGAAAAAGCGCCGAAAAGCACCAAAAA
>NW_024809600.1:0-3098 GCF_019175285.1 Sceloporus undulatus | reverse complement strand
CTGCTGTTGAATGGAGATTGGGAGAGAAAGACAGATGGACACCATTATTCCAGTTTACGTAGGCCTGAAGCAGATTAAAAACTCTGGGCAAGCAAGTCCCCATTTGACTTGTTGCATTCTTTAAAAAAGTATTTCCAGCATATTTAATAATAGTAATGGTGGAAATATACTAAAATAGATTAGTAGAGCCCTTTTCTAAAACTGAGCAGCATAATAATGTTTCTAAAGTTGACAGCAATTGTATAGTGGTTTGAGTATTGGACTACAAATCTGGAGACCATGGTTTGAATCCCTGCTCATCCACTAGGTGACTTTGGATAATATGCACTCTCTCAGCCTCAGAGGAGGGCAAAGGCACCCCCCCCGAACCAATCTTGCCAATAAAACCCCAAAATAGGTTACCTTAGGGTTGCCGTTAGTCATAAATTACTTGAAGGCACATAACAACAATGCAAAGAAGATATGGAATAGCTCACAGGGGAGGCCTGTGAAGATGAAGGACTAATGTTGCACAGCTAAGGGATCACAGCATTTTTAGTGGCTATCCTTGGACTGTATATCTGGCTTGTGAACTAAAATAGGATGCATGCAGTTTTCCATTTTTTTTGGGAAGAAGTGCCCCACCTATTCACTGTATGAACCACCAGTTTTGAACTCTTGAGTAAATGTAATGGCATCTGAATCCAGAGGGAGCAAAAACTATATCTTACTAGCTGCTAGCTGAAATTTTCTTCTTTTCTTCTTTAAGTGAGCAAAATAGAAACTGGCACATTCATCTATCCAGGCCCAGTACTTTGGGTGCCTCTTAAGTATGAATCCCTGTAAGGCAAGTTTGGGAACGTCTGGCCCAAGGGCTGTATTTGGTCCTCCTAGACTCCCAAATCAGCCCTCTGAGATGACAAATGGTCTTCCTCTCTTCTTTATGACACCAATCATGACATTTTCTAGATCTATGCCTGCAAAAAAAAGTGCAAAGTTATAGGCACTTGTATCAATCCATATCCACTCAGCAGCTTTTGATTTTACCAGGACCATGACTTTTGTCAAGGAAATGGCTTTTAATTGCCCATTCAAAACCAAGACCCTTCCAAATGCTTTCCTTTTTCAACAAAAAAATTGTCCCCTTCTCTAGGGGGAGGGGCGGGGCCGGTGAGAGCGGCCCCATAAAGCCGGCTCCCGGCCTCCCCGCCAGAGACGCCGCCGCTCGCCCTCCTCCATCAGGGCAGCGGCCCAAGAGGACTTCTCTCCGCTGCTGGAGCGGCGTTTTCGGAGGGGTGGGGTTTGGTTAGTAATGCTGGGTTTATACTGTTTGGATATGTTATTGCTGTTATGTAATATTGTCTGTTCTGAGACATGTATAGATTTTTATCTTGTATTGAAACTGTATTGCTGTCCTGTATTGAAATGTATTGTTATTTGTTATTATGCTGTGCTTGAAATATGTAATGTTATGTCATCGTTGTATTTTTATCTTTGTATTGTAGTATTTGCTTTTTATGCTGCTTGTAAATTGTATTGTATTGTATTTTACTTGTTGTAAACCGCTGTGATCATAGGAACGGCGGTATATAAATAAAATTTCATTTCATTTCATTTCATAGTTATTGGAGTTTATCACACAGGGAAAATTGGAAGTTTAAAAGAGTAAGAACCCATGATTATCCAGTTTATTAGACTAAACTTCGCAATTGGTTTTCACACAATGTTGTGCACAAACCACTAAGAATCTGGCTAGAAAGATACATGAACTAACAATTAGTCATTTTCAGGAAAATACTGTGAATTCATTTCCGTTTCATTCATGATATCGCTCTTTTGTGCAATTGCTCTAGTATGAAAGCTATTTGTGGTTTATTCACAGGATTCTCACAGTTTTTGTACTTGTTGCCAGATTTCTCATGGTTCTTTGGGACGAATTTACTTCTGATGCTGCTTTGTCATGCCCAGTCGCCAAAAGGAAAGCAGCCTTTTATGCTTTTTTAAAAACATTTCCTATCTTTTGGATAATGTTTTGTTCTTTTTACTTAGGTTGGATACCATTTCTGGGAAAGGAAAGGACAGTACAGTATATTTTTTATAAAGAAAATGCTGTAAATAAAATTGTTTATTTCTCTGGGTGATTTTGTTTGCTGCCATGTGTGCCATATGTGGGACATGCTACTTTATGTGCCATATGTGGGACATGCATTTATGCGACACACCTCTTCCTCTGCACTTGGTAATACTTGACACAAGTAATTCTACACAAAAACTTGATTCCCAAACCATCAATGAGATTTACACACATCTCTGTGAAAACCAAATGCACGTTCTACCCTCTTTCTTGCTTTACTAATGAGCCTCTAATGGGTTATTGTGTTCTGCTTGTGAAAATCATTTGCACATTTGCATGCTTTGCAGGATGTGGACATTTTAATCATTCTCAGGATGGAGGTACATATGGTCCCCGTGTGAGAAGCTCCATAGTGAAAGTTTCAGAGAATCTCAGGTAAGTGGAGGAAGTTTTCTGTGCAAATATGTTGCAGAAAAATTTCCACGTAAACAATATTTTTCATTAAAAAGTTCCAGAATGTGAAAAGCCATCAAACATGTGCAAAAACACTCATAATCTTTTCCAGTTGGAAGAAAAGTTTTGAAACTATTTATGCTTGCCTGTGCTACAGGCAAAACCATGTGGGATATGAACCCAGGCAGGAATGGTGGAAATTGGTGTAGATTACTGAGTACATTTTGCCACCTTCCCAACAATGAAAAATGCCCCCACCGGGTTGTCAATAATAACAATATAACAATAACAAAATAATTTATTTATCTCATTAATATGCTACCTTTCTCCCAGAGTGGGACCCAAGACTGCGCACAGAAAGAAATTACTCAACTGAGTTCAGTTTTACAAACAACTGAAATAGTCACAATTAAAATAATATAAAATCATTTAAAATCACAAAAAAATAAATTAAGCACCCCCAATAAAAATAACCTCCAAGATTGAGCTCCTGCCGATCTGCTGCAATGGCAGAAACAGTTGCATGCATCATCTTAAGAAGAGCTCAGCAAATATAAAGGCATTCAGCTCAGCTCCCTGTTTGTGTGAGAGC
>NW_024809599.1:0-3098 GCF_019175285.1 Sceloporus undulatus | reverse complement strand
GATATATTGATGTAATATGCCGGCCATGATGGATTTGAAATTTTGGCGTGGTACAGACCGCTCAAGAAGGGCGGTCTGCCGGCGCCTGTTTTTCCACGAGGCTTCCTACCGGTGGAAAAAGAACTCGCAAAAAGTGGGGTCTTTCGAAGCCATGGCGGCGGCATAACAAGTGCGCCACTGGCTCACTCATTACATAAGTGCCACGCGGCACCGTGCAGATGCCGCGTGGCACTTATGCAACAATGGCGGTGCCCATGTATACAGGGTGCCGCCATTGTTACACCTTCATCATGTGCGAGGGTTGCGGGGCGTGAGGGTGCCCCGCCCTCAGCCAACCCCTATCACGTGACAAGGGCACCTAAAAGGCCCTTATGTACTGGGCCATAGTTACAGTTCTTAGCCTAGCATAAACTATCTGCCTGAATTATGCCTTCTTGGTATAGTCACAAACACTACAGTTTTCCTAACCTGTAAGACTAACTTGAGGGAGACATTCCCACCTCCAGTTCCCAATGTAGAAACCACTAACTGCTCAAGACTCACTCTCTAGCTGGGGTTCAGAAGCCTTTTTTCTCTTAGAAGCTTCCGGAAGAAAATCTCACTCCTGCTCACTGACTGGCTAAGTGAGCCTTCTGTCAGCTGTGATGCTATTACTTATTTGCATGTGCCTCCCTCCCAGCTTACTCTTATTACCTGGCAGAAGTCTCCCAATGAGTGGAGGCTCAGTCATTGCAGTTGGGATTTTAGTTTAAAGCACTTACTGCCTGGAAAGCAGCCTGCAGAGAGGCCTAAGGAGGATTAACACAGCAAAGCAAATGTGATATAATAGGTAACACTGAAACCTGGTGGGATGAGTCTCATGACTGGAATGTAGTTATAGAGGGGTATAACATATTTCAGATAAATTGACCAAATAGGAAGGCAGGAGTACTAACATTATATGTCAAGGATGTGAACACATGTGACAAAGATCTATGACTTAAATCCTGGAAGCCTGGTTGAGAGCATCTGGGTAAAAGTAAAGGGGAGATAAAAATGATTATCTCATTGTGGAAGCTACTTCAGATGGCTGCGCCCAGCGACACAGAGGAGAAAGGGGCCAAGTGGCCCCTTTCTCCTCCTCCCCGCCGCCGTGGGGGGTCCTTGGGGCTTGAAGCCCCAAGGACACCCCTTTCCAGGCTGCGGGGAAGGGGTCTTTTGCCGCTTCCCCGCTGCCTGGAAAGTGGCGGATCAGGCCTCAGTGGCTGCCACTCTGGCCGCTGAGGCCCTGATCTGGCTGAGAAAGGGGAGGGTGCAGGCCGCCGCTTTTCAGCGGTCTGTAACCCACCTCTGAGTCTTCATAGAATACAAGCTGAACATGAGCCAATAGTGTGATGTAGTAGCTAAAAAAGCCAACGTGAGTAAGATGAGTACAGTTGGCCCTTCATTTCCACAGACTCCTTATCCACAGATTCAACCACCTACAGTTTGACAATATATAAAAAATAAATAAATTCCCCAAAGAAAATCTTGATTTTGCCATTTTATATAAGGGGAAACGTTTTACTACCCCATTGGATTTAATGGGAGTTGAGCTCCAAGGATTTTGGAATCCATTGGGGGCAGGGGGGCTGGAATCAAACCCCAGTGGATACTGAGGGCCCACTATATATGGTGTCTAGATTTAGGGAAATAACAGTACCCCTTTATTCTGCTTTGGTGAGACCTCACTTGTGTCCATTTCTGAACAACATAATTAAAGGATATTGACAAGCTGGAAAATGTCTAGAGGAGGGTGACCAAAATGGTAAAAGGTCTGAAAATCATGCAGTATGAGGAGTGACTAGGAAACTGGGTATGAGAGTGAGGTGAAGAGATGACATGATTTAAATATTTGAAAATATGTCATATTCAGTATAGAGCAAACTTGTCTTCTACTGATCCAGAGACTAGCACACAGAGCAATGGATGCAAGCTACAGGAAAAGAGATTCCACCTCAACATTAGGAGGAACTTCCTGACAGTAAGGGCTCGGAGTGTAGTGGAGTCTCCTTCCTTGGAGGTCTTTAAACAGAGGCTGGATAGCCATCTGTCAAAGATGCTTTGATTGAGAGTTCCTACATGGCAGGGGGTTGGGTTTGATGGATCTTGTGGTTTCATCCAACTCCATGATTCTATGATTCTTTAATTTTACAGGGGTCCCATATGGCAACTTCCTCCATTTGAAACCCCACCTGACTTGCTCCATTTATAACAGAGAAAATAAAATTATCAAGAAGGGACAAATAGAAGAGCTGCAGAATGTCCTTAGAACCTGAATTCAAATGCTTGTTCAAGATAGAGGTTGTTGTTGTTGTTGTTGTTGTATGCCTTCAAGTTGTTTTGGACTTAGGGCGACCCTAAGGTATGCCCATCATAGGGATTTTCTTGGTAAATTTCTTCAGAAGTGGTTTGTCATTGCCATCCCATGAGTCTGAGAGAGTGTTTTCCAGTAGGTTTCATGATCAAGCAGGGAATAGACTTACCAAATGAGTTTTGTTATTGTTGTTATTTGCCATCACGTTCACTTCAACTTATAATGACCCTATCAGTGGGTGATCTCAAAGAGCATAAACATTTAGCAGGATGAAGAGAATGAATAATGAATAATACAAGTGCAGAGTTTAGCAGTGATACTGTATAAAAAAATTACAGCTCCTAGAAACCTACATCCACTGTGGCCAAAGTGATGTGGGGATTCTGGGAGTTGTAGTCTATAGAAATAACTTGGCCAAGCTGCCTCTGGCCCTCTCACGCACAGATTCCCTGCTTCATACAATCATATTGTTGGTCCTATTCATCATGGATCATTGTCCTATAATGGCTCCCATCTTGGTCCAATTTGGATGGTGGAGTGGGGAGCATATTCATGCCAGGAAGTGAAAGACTGATGGTGACTCATTTCAAAAGGTTTGCTATCACACATTCAGATGACTGAATTCATCAGATGATTCCCTGCTGCTGACAGCTATTTAAAGATGTTTCTATTGTGAACCCCTGAGAGAGCAGAATGCAAAATGTGCGCACACACAGAGTGAAGCCACAAAAGCCTAGGAGAGCTGTGTTGATAACCCCCGTTC
>NW_024809598.1:1743-3098 GCF_019175285.1 Sceloporus undulatus | reverse complement strand
GTACCGAGGATGTGGACAAGATCCTTGGAAGTGTCAGGAAGACAACTTGCTCTCTCGATCCCTGTCCCTCATGGCTGGCGGCACAGGGGGGCCCGGTTGTGACTTCTTTGTTACATCGGATTATCAATACATCTTTGAGGGATGGGCAATTTCCAACTAATCTGAAATTGGCCATAGTAAAACCTTTATTAAAAAAGCCCTCCCTCGACCCCCTGTTGCATAACAATTATCGGCCAATCTCGCTATTGCCAATTTTGGGGAAGGTGATCGAGCGGGCGGTTGTAATCCAGCTTCAATCGATCTTGGATGAAACGGATTATCTAGACCCATTTCAAACCGGCTTTCGGGCGGGCTACGGGGTTGAGACTGCTATGGTCGCCTTGGTCGATGATCTCCGTCTGAGCATGGACAGGGGTAGCGTGTCCCTGTTAGTGCTCTTGGACATCTCAGCGGCTTTCGATACCATAGACCATGGTATCCTTCTGGAGCGCCTGGCGGAGGTGGGAATCGGGGGCACTGCGCTTCAGTGGTTCCGGTCCTATCTCTCCGGAAGGTTCCAGATGGTGCAGCTGGGGGAACGTGTGCTCCAATAAGAGGGCCCTTACATCTGGGGTCCCTCAAAGAGCCATTCTGTCTCCCATGCTCTTTAACATCTACATGAAACCGCTGGGAGAGATCATCCGGAGACATGGGGCGCGGGGTTATCAGTACGCTGATGACACCCAAATAGTTTTCTCTATGTCTCCGACTGAAGCAGTGACCGGGGTTGGCGTCTCTCCTCTCGTGGCCTGTCTGGAGTCGGTAATGGGCTGGATGAGGGAAAACAGACTCAGCATGAATCCGGAAAAGACGGAAGTACTCGTGATAGGCTCTCCCGGTCCAGGGTTGGCGGTGGTTCCACCTGTCCTGAACGGAATCACGCTTTCCGTGAAGGACTCAGTTCGCAGTCTGGGGGTGCTCCTGGACTTGTCGCTCCACCTCACATCTCAGGTGGATGTGACGGTCAGGAGCACCTGTTATCAGCTTCGGCTGATACGCCAACTGCGACCCTACCTTGACCGGGGGGACCTTGAAACTGTAGTACATGCCCTGGTAACCTCTCGTTTGGATTTCTGCAATGCGCTCTACATGGGGCAACCCTTGTACCATACCCGGAAGCTGCAACTTGTGCAGAATATGGCAGCCCGACTGGTCACTGGTACTGCCAGGGCCAGTCATATCACACCGGTCCTTAAAGACCTACATTGGCTGCCTATTCGCTTCCGGGCGCAATACAAGGTGTTGGTTATCACCTATAAAGCCCTAAATGGCTTGGGCCCAGGATATCTGGAGGACCGCCTCTCCCCGTACAATCC
>NW_024809598.1:0-1643 GCF_019175285.1 Sceloporus undulatus | reverse complement strand
TACATGGGGCAACCCTTGTACCATACCCGGAAGCTGCAATTTGTGCAGAATATGGCAGCCCGACTGGTCACTGGTACTGCCAGGGCCAGTCATATCACACCGGTCCTTAAAGACCTACATTGGCTGCCTATGCGCTTCCGGGCGCAATACAAGGTGTTGGTTATCACCTATAAAGCCCTAAATGGCTTGGGCCCAGGATATCTGGAGGACCGCCTCTCCCCGTACAATCCATCCCGCACCCTCAGATCATCAGGGCAGCAATTGTTAAGAGTTCCAGAGGGGAAATATATTTCCACTTCTAGGAGGGCCTTCTCCATTTCGGCCCCTAACCTCTGGAACTCGCTGCCCATCGAGCTCCGCTCAGCCACCTTCCTAGCCCACTTCAAGAAGGGGCTAAAAACCTACTTATTTAAGCAGGCTTACCCCTGACCTTTGCCCCAGAATACTTCCTCCCTCCCTCCCCCCCTTGGTCAGCACTGTTTTGCCGGCATGAATTTTATTATTTTTATTGAACTGTTTTAACCAATTTTGTAAAGTTGTATTATTATATTGTTGTATGTTTGCTGTGCACCGCCCTGATTCTAAGAAGGGCGGTATACAAATAAAATTTTTATTATTATTTATTATTATAAAACCATAGACTTGGAAGGGACCACAAGGGCCATACCCCTGCAAGGCAAGAATATACAACTAAATCACTTTAAAAGGGGGGACATCCAACCTCTATTTAAAGACTGCTAAACCTATGAGGCAGTCTAAGGATGGGAGATTATCAATGAATACCAGTTGTTGCAGGTGATATTTCAGAGGAACTGGCAAAACTACCTCTAAGTATTTATCACCTTTAAAAAAAACATTATGAAATTGACGGGGTCACCATAGGTCAGCAAGCAACATAAAGGCACATGTGCACATTTTACAGTTAAACAGCTCTCAGAGTTAGTAAGTTCTTCCTAATAGTATCTATTTGGCTAGTTATCAGTTTATTTAGAGTATTTATACCGTTCCTGTCAACCACAAAGGTATCAAAAGAGAGGCATACAATAAAAATTCTCTACCCTCAGGCTCACAATCTATATAGGACACAACATTCAAGAAAAAGGCAATAAATTGGTTAAGGCTATATCCACACTGCAGCAATAATCCAGTTTGACACCACTTTCACTGCCCTGGCTCAATGTTATGGAATTCTAGGAATTGTAGCTTGTTGTGGCACCAGAAGAGAGCTATCAGATGTTTATGTGAAATCTCTTTTCTTGTAATTTCAATTCCTTGGTTTATGTTCTAGTCTCTAAACCAGCAGAATACAGCTGGATGTAATCCAAAACAGCATATATAGAATTTCACTCTTAATTTTAAAAAACTGTGTTGCTCTGTTAGGCATTAGTCATTCTTAAGGGGAAAAAGAAGAAGAAGAAGAAGAAGCAGATTATTGGGATGAGGAGAAGATAATGATCAGAAGATGGTGTTTAGTATTCTTTAATCTCTTTAGACAGCTTGGGTCCCATACCAGGAGCAAGATGGGATATTAATTAATTAATTAATTATCTGAAGAATGGGTCTGTCAATATTATGTGTGCCATACTGTCCTAGACCAAACATTCTCCCTGCATCATTTGCAAGACTAGTTCATTGCCGCTGCC
>NW_024809597.1:0-3098 GCF_019175285.1 Sceloporus undulatus | reverse complement strand
CACAACGGGCCTCCCAGAGGCCCGCTGCCACCATTGGAGCCCTGTAGCAGGGCCCCGACGACCGCAACGGGCTTCCTGTTCGAGGGCTCCAGCGGCCGCATGCTAGAGGCCGCCGCCAATGGCGGCGAAGTCTCGCGCAACCTTTCCTGTGGTCGTGCAAGACTTTGCCTCTAGGCCACCGCCATTTTGTTTTTCAAAATGGCAGCAAAGTCTTGCGCTACCACGGAAAAGGTCACGCGAGACTTCACTGCTGTTTTGAGAAATAAAATGGCAGCGCCCAGAGTGGTGAAAAGCCACAATCGGTGGCGGTGGCGGCAGCGGCAGGAGTTAGCAGGGGCCGGCCAAAAGGCCTCTGCGGTCTGCATCCGGCCCGCGGGCCAGAGGTTGCCGACCCCTGACCTAGAGCATGGTGAACATGCTAGGTTCTTCTTTACTCCTTAGAAACAGCGAGTGTGCAAGAAAACCAGTTGGGATGGGTGTTCCCCGCCATCACCAATCCTCAGCCCTGGTTGGCTGCCAAAACCCTAAGTACAGGGACAGTTGGGGTGGATGATCCTCCTTCCTCCTGGCAAGATCCAGGTCATGTGGTCAAGACCTCAAAATCAGCTCTACCCATGTACTTGCATTCATATTCACATACCAAAGCAACAATGGTTGTATTACTGGGGGGCATTTCCCAAGAGTGTATAAAGGAAGGGGATTTCTTATCCAACTAGCAAGAAAAGTTAGCAGCCAGGCTATTTGGTGCCCTCCCTGGTGGCTATACCTTTCTATGAGAGCCTCGCAACCACCACTACCATTGCCTGTAGAGCTGAAATTCCCTTCACAGTCTTGTTCACGCTCCTCTCATACAAAGCAACAGGCTCCCAGTGGAGAGTGACTGGCCAACCTGTCTTCATAGGTACTGGAACTCTAGTTTGGTTGGAAAAACCAAGGGCAGGACAAAATGTCACCCTGGTAGGTGACAGTGAGGCTTCTCAATAACCCAGTGATATGTATAACCATTTAGTCTAGGGGTTGGAATCACGTAGCCCACCCAATGTGGGTGGAAAGCAGTTCCCAGCAGCCATAGACAGTGGTGAGGAATGCTGGGAGGCCACCAACATCTGGAGAGCCATATGATTCCCAGCCCTAATTTAATCAAATCAGTTTCCTGTATTGATGAGCTACCTGGGGCCTTGGGCATATCCACAGGGGTCAGGGTAGATGTGGACACAGAGGAGAAGTGGGTGTCTGGCTGGAAACACTGCTTTTTTGGACTATCACTCCTCCAATCTCTCCAACTTGTTTGGCCATTGCAATAATCTACGATGATTTTTTTCTGTTTCGAAAGCAATCAAAGGCAGAACAAGCTGGATCTGGGTTGAGCTGGCTATACTGTTGACGAAGAATGTTAGTCGCACACATGATTGGCTGGAGGTGGTTTCCAAGAGGTGATTTCTATCTGTCAGAAGGAGCATATGGCAGATTGCACTGGGCATCCTGGCTGATTTGTAGCCCAGCAACATATGCATAGGAGATCTTTATTATGCCAGAATTAAAGTGAACATGGAACAAAGGGGTATCCTAATAGAGCAAAAGCAAATCACTGATGTCTGTGGAGATTTGCAATGAAATGCCATTTTATACAAAATGTACCCCAGATAAAACAAAAGACACCCCATTTGTACTATTCTCTGTTTCAGGGGTGGGAAAAGTATGACTCTGGGTCTGCCTCAGTTCCTCCAGTCTTCCTAACAGAGGAAGATGATGATGGACAGAAGGATGAAGAAAAAAAAAGAAGAGGCAGAGGAATTCCATCTCCTGGTTTATTCTTCTGATTTTTTAAAAAAATGTATAAATTGAGGTATGCAAGGTGAGGGGTTTGCAGTATGCTGAAGTTTCTACAACTGTTAAAAGTACAGGAATTCCATCTTTTGTTTCAAGTGATCACCCTGTTCCTCCGCTGCTATCAGTAGCCAAACACTTTTAAAACTAAATAAAAAAGAAAGTGCTTTTGAAGGCAAAATGGCCACACCCAGCGATATTATCAACATTCACGTTGCAACCACCTGATTAAATATTGATTCTCCCCACCACCACCCCAACAGTATGCCTTTAAAAGGTTGGCGTACAATAGTTGATAAACACTGTAAAACTACAAATGGAATCTACTTCTGTAGCCATGGTTTACAATTTTACAGTAGGTATGCACACAATGAGTTGCCATCTGACCAGATAAAAGTTCCTTTCAGAACTGCTCTTGTGCCTTTTGTCAGAAGCACAGTCTGGGGGGAAAACAGCATGGCGGGAGCAGATGGCTTCCATGTCAGTAGGATGGAGAATCTGCTCTGGGTTCTAGTCCAAAGTTCAAAGGAACTATCCAAAGTGCCAAGCCCTAGCTGTAAAATAGGTTCAGCACCTTGATCAGCTCCTTTAAATTTAAACTAAAACACAGAGTGCATACTTATGTGCTACAGTTGGCTATGAAAAGTTTACAACATTACAAATATGTCATATGCTCTTACTGGCAAGTAATACATTCATTGTTACCAGCAATATTTCTGGTTGCTGTTGTCTCAATACTGAGCCTCCTGCAGTATTGCACTAATTTGGAGCCAGGAGTCCAAGGCTCACTAAACAGAATATGCTGGAGATCCTGCTGGCTTGTCACACTCAGAAGCAATTGGATTAGCAAACAGGCACAGTGACTTGGGGACCAAATTTACACTGAGATTTGAAAATCTGAAAATATGCTCTTGCCATGTAGAGGTTTGAGCCTCCCATTGACTATCACTGGAAATCCAAAAAATTTCCTCAACTTTTTTCTGTGTGTCAAACTTAGATGTATTATGCAGGCATACCAACTCTTTAGGAGAGGATTGATTCTGGTGAATTACACACAAGTAGGGCAGGATGTACCTTTAACTTTTTTTTTATACGGAATGACAATATTTGGGGGGGGAGACTTGGAAAAATTGTAGATATAATTGTTTCCTTTGAGCAAAGCTGCACTACCATTTTTCAGCTGAGTAGACGCAAAGATTTATGTGCATGAGCAACTTTTTCTATTTGGGGGTAACATCCTCCTAGGTTCCTTGCAGACCAGTGTTCTGAAA
>NW_024809596.1:0-3099 GCF_019175285.1 Sceloporus undulatus | reverse complement strand
CAGGTTTGCAGAATTTTGACTATAGAAAAACAGCAGGACTTCATTCGTTCAAGAAGATAGACTGAAGATGCTAATCACATCTAGCAAGCTGATTTTCATATTCTGTTACTCTTTTTTTCACACCAGAAAATCAGATGTCTGTATGATGAAAAAACAGATGTCTGTATAATCTAAAGAGAGCCAGAGTGGCATAGTGGTTTGAGAGTAGATCTAGGATGCTGGTGATCAGGGTTCAGTTCCCCACTCAGCCATGCAAACCTGCTGGGTGACCTTGGGTGAGTCACACACTCTCAGCCCCAGAAAACACTGTGATACATTCGCCTTAGGTCACCATCAGTCAGAATTGGCTTGAAGGCACACAACAACAATAACAATCTAACAGTTTCTTTGAAGTTCCATTCACTCTTTCTCTTTCACACATGAAATAAATATGCTAAAGTAGAAGCAGGATCATCCCTGTTGGCCCTTCCTCACCCCTAACCCTAGTATGTGCCAAGCGCATACAAAATGGCAGCGCCCATTCTACATGGGTGCCGCCATCTTGACGTAACAGATGCTTAGCGTCCGCATGTCGCGGCGCAGTAATGATGTACTGATCAAATTTGCAGATGACACCAAATTAAGAGCTGTAGCTAACACTCCAGAAGAGAGGATCAAAATTCAAAATGGCCTGAATAGATTAGAAAGCCAATCCAAAACGAACAAAATGAATTTCAACATGAAGAAATGTAAGGTTCTGCACTTAGGCAAAAAAATTAAAATGAAATAAAATGCTTAGATATAGGATAAGGGACACCTGGCTTAAGGAGACTACATGTGAAAGGAATCTAGGGCGCTCTGCCGGCGCCCGTGTTTGCTGCGCCAGGGAATCACAGCGGACAAACCGCATGGTTCCCCAGCACAGCAAAAAGAACTCGCAAAAAGCAGGTTGTTTTGGCAGCATGGTTATGATGCCGCAAGGCGCCAATGGCGCACATGTGGCGTCATTTCTGTGCCACGGCGTGTGGACGCTAAGCGTCCATTATGTCAAAATGGTAGTGCCCATGTAGAAAGGGTGCCACCATTTTGTACGTGCTCAGCACATACTAGGATTAGGGGCGTCCGGAAAGAACATGTACTTTTTGACAGTGTGTAACCCGCCTCGGAGTCCTAGTAGACCACAAGTTGAACATGAGTCAACACTAATGCAGCAGCTAGAAAGACCAATGCAATTCTGGTCTGCATCAATAGAAGTATAGTGTCTACATCAAGGGAAGTAATAGTGCCACTCTATTCTGCTTTAGTCAGGCCTCACCTGAAATACTGTGTCCAATTCTGGGCACCACAATTGAAAAAGGATGTTGACAAGCTGAAATATGTCCAGATGAAGGTGACCAAAATGGTGAAGAACCTGGAAATCATGCCCTATGTGGAGAGACTTAGGGAGTTGGTTATGTTTAGCCTGGAAAAGAGAAGGCTAAGAGGTGATATGATAGCCCTGTTTAAGAATTTGAAGGGATGTCATGTTGAGGATGGAGCAAGCTTGTTTTCTTCTGCTCCAAAGAATAGGACCCATAGTGATGGTTTCAAACTACAGGAAAAGTGATTCCACTGCAACATTAGGAGGAACCTGCTGATTGTAAGAGTTGTTCAACAGTGGAACACACTCCCTTGGAAGTTTTTAAACAGAGGCTGGATGGTCATCTGTTGAGTGTGCTTTGATTGTGAGTTCCTGTATGGCAGGTGTTTGGACTGGATGGCCCTTGTGGTCTCTTTCAAATCTATGATTCTACTATTCTATGCTCTTGTTATTCACAACTAACTGAAGAAAGAAATCCCAGTCTCAGCAGTTGTAATGTAGCATTCTATTTACTGAATGGATAGTAATCCATACAGGTTCATTAAGCCAACATGTTTTGCTGCTCACATGATAGAGATGGATCACAATTTACATGAATCAGTAGTCTCAACGAACATAGCTTTATTGCACCTCCTGAATCTCACTCTAAGAAAATGTATACTTTTCTTCAAGCATTCACATATTTCTCAGACTTACAATGAATTTCTGAGAAACAAATTGCTCACCAAACAATATGTATATTTTAAGGTAAAAATCTCTGAAATATACATAATGGAAGAAAAAACACAGAAACACTTTTTAGTCAATGGGAGAATTAAGTTTCAATGTGTAAACAAATGTACCAATTAAGAAAGAGGTATTAAAATTGTAAAAAATACCAGTATTGGAGGAAGATGACATAAAGTTGCAGGAGATCATAAGAAACAAGGGCAAGATTGACAGCTTTTGACACCCATATTTCCCAACTATGAAAAAAAATGTGTAGGTGTGAAGGCTTGTCATTCAGAGCAGATGGCTATTCTGCTTGCTGTATTGCTCCATTTATATTGCTATTTTGTTTGATGACCAGCCCAGGAAATAATGAGACAAGACACAAGATGATGGTTTTGAAATTAGACCACTTTATGAACTTAATCTATTTAATGTTTCTTCTGGAGAGCTGAAATTAAGGGGGGAGTAGTTTAGTGTGGGAGCAGATGCAGCAGGTGGTCCTCCTCTGCAGCTACTACTGTGCGATAACACCTGAGCCCTGAGGAGAATCCAATTGCTGGGTTACTCTCCAGCTGGTTCACATCAGGAAGACCAACCCTCAAGCCATGGGGCTTAAAGACTGGGTTTCTCCTTCAGGGCAGCCTCAAGGGAAGTCCCTTTTCCCATCTCCACAGTCACAGGACCTAAAGAGGCAGTTTCAGAGACCCCCCCTTTAACCAAAAATGGTGCCCTAGGTGGTCACTGAACTCTAAATCTCCTCCCATGGGTGATGGCATATTTGGACAGCACTCTAGCCAATTGTCCATGTCTGACTGGAACAGTATGAGACAGGCAAAAAAGCTTGTGGAAAGGGAGGGGGGAATCCTACCCAGCCTCTAAGTGCTCAGGAAACTTCATACTGTATCAGTGGTGGGAGGATGGGTTGAGTGTTGCAGCAAAGAAGAGGAGGCCATAGGCGGCAGGGACTTAAATAGCCATTGGCTCTGCCCCTGACTCCACCCATTACTGCTGCAGCACAGATTAACTCGTCTTTGCTTCCCAGGAGGCCA
>NW_024809595.1:554-3099 GCF_019175285.1 Sceloporus undulatus | reverse complement strand
ACACAAAGTGTTGGTCGTTACCTTTAAAGCCCTACATGGCTTGGGCCCGAGTTACTTGAGGGAGCGCCTCTCCCTACATAATCCCCCCCCACCGCACGCTCAGAACATCTGGGACATATTTGCTTGAATACCCCAGGGTAAAATTAGTAAAAACTTATCAGAGAGCCTATACGGCGACAGCTCCAGCTCATTGAAATGCTCTCCCTGATGTGTTTTCAAAGCTTTCTTGAAGGCTTCCAGGGTGGAAAGCTTTGAAAACACATCTTTTTCAAATAGCATACCCCCCTGATTCTCTTTAGAGATAGAACTCCCTAATTAAGTACCGGATATCCAACCTTAACCGATTGCTTTTAAATTGATCTGTATTTGATATGGGACTTTTTATTGAATTGTGTAATATTGTTGATGTAATTGATGTTATATTGTTTGATTATTGTACTGCTTTGTATTGCACTGCATGATACTGTGAACCGGTTTGATCAGAAGGAAAAGCGGTATACAAATAAATTTATTATTATTATTATTATTAAACAAGCTTGTAAAATGTGGGCTAGACAAGGCAACTGTTAAATGGATTTATAATTGATTGACTTGTTAGGAAGGATCGAATTGGGGGAATTTAATTAGCACAAATTTATGAGAGGCGTGTCCTAACAACGCACACAGAGGATCGTGTCCCTATGTGTATACCAGAGGTCATCTAGTCCAACCCCAAGAAACAGAGACTCCAATGCCAATGAGTTGCAATTAAAATATAAACATTTATTAAAGCCACACAGCAAAATGGATCACACATGCACACTCACATTCAATGCTACAGGAAGGGAGGGGGAGAGTTTGGGAGTAAAGGAGAAAGGATAGAGGCACCGTTGGAATATTCACCTGAGGAGTCTTCTCCAAAGCGACAGATATGAGGGATGGTGGATGGTGAAGCACGGCCGCGGAGAACGGGGAAAGCAAGCGGTGACCGTGGTGGCTAGAAGCTGAGTTCCAGTGAGAAAAGCTAACTTAGAGGCCCGAGAGAGACAGTGAGCATTGGCTTAGCTCAAGTGATTTCAATGGGGCCCAAGGCTCGGGGAACTCAAGCCTGGAGCAGCAGCTCAGCAAGCAAGGTTTTGAGGTTTGGAACTTCAGCTGAACAAGCCCAATGAGGGCAGAAATTTAGGTCCTATTAATACTGCGAAACATATCCTCAGGCTATGGCTGCCTGGTGAACAAAGGTCTTGATGGCTATCTTTTGTCTAAGCTGAAACTTACACAATGGATATACAAAAGAGAGGTCTGACACCTTTCAGGGGAAGGGAAATATCTGAATGGCAGAGTTGTTTAAGACAATCACTTGCTCAATAGGAGAGAGGCTACTTCTTTGTCCTCTTCTCTTTGGGCTGCCTGCGAAACTTGTAGGGCAACTCCCAGAACTGGTTTCTTAAGGTTTAAATCTACCTTTTTCTATGACCAAGTCCAGCAAGGCAGGCTGGCTACGTGGTTAGCTCGCTTTTAGGGTAATGGCGGCTTACGATGGGGTCAGTCAGGAGTCATGATTTTTGATTGCTTGGCACCCAAAATTTATATAAAACCAAAATCAGTAACAGACTGAACGAAGCCAAAGGGTGCTCAACAATGGCTCTTTTTCATCCTGGAGAAAAGTGACCTGGCTCAGTGCTATTCAACACCTTTATCAACAACAACAACAACAACAACCACAACAACAACAACAACAACAACAATTTATTTATGGCCCGCCCAATCACAAGGAATTCGGTCAGGTTAAAACAATAAAAATAAAGAGAATAAAATAAAATACAAAAATAAATAAAATACAGTAAAATAAAAACAGAGCAACATGAGTTACAGTAAATTCAGTTAGGCCTGATGGAAATTGGGCCTGTCTTTTTCACTCCCTCCTAGGTCTGATGATGACAGTTGGGGCAGAGGGAGGCTCTTCTTTTTGAGGCCAGAATATAATTTCAATTAAATTTAATTTAATTCTTCTTATTAATTTAAGAGAAGAATTGGTGGACAGAGTGACGTAAGTCACAGAAAATGGGGAGAGGAACTAGGTAGGGAAAGCCTGCCGGAAGAGATCTGTCTTAAGAGCCTTGGAGGACAATGACTTGGAGGACAAAATTGGGGGCATACTTATCAAATTTGCAGATGACACCAAACTAGGGGGAGTAGGTGATACCCCACAGGACAGGATAAAAATTCAACATGACCTGAATAGACTAGAAAGCTGGGCCAAAGTTAACAAAATTCAACACGGAGAAATGTAAGGTACTGCACTTAGGACGGAAAAATGAAATGAACAGATATAGGATGGGTGACACCTGGCTGAATGAAACTACATGTGAAAGGGATCTGGGAGTCCAAGTAGACCACAAGTTGAACATGAGTCAACAGTGCGACACAGCAGCTGAAAAGGCCAATGCAATTTTAAGCTGCATCAATAAAAGTATAGTGTCTAGATCAAGGGAAGTAATAGTGCCACTATATTCTGTTCTGGTCAGGCCCCACCTGGAATATTGTGTCCAGTTCTGGGCACCAC
>NW_024809595.1:0-454 GCF_019175285.1 Sceloporus undulatus | reverse complement strand
GAGGGAGCAAGCTTGTTTTCTGCTGCTCCAGAGACTAGGACCCAGAACAATGGATGCAAGCTACAGCAAAAGAGATTCCACCTCAACATTAGGAAGAAATTCCTGACAGTGGAACACACTCCCTCGGAGTGTGGTGGAGTCTCCTTCTTTGGAGGTCTTTAAACAGAGGCTGGATGGCCATCTGTTGGGGGATGCTTTGATTTGGATTTCCTGCATGGCAGGAGGTTGGACTGGATGGCCCTTGCGGTCTCTTCCAATTCTATTATTCTATGATACTATATAGAATGGAATATAGAGAAGACTGTGATCCTACCATGCATCAGATGTTGAATGGCCAGCTTTGGCAGCAGATCTGGGGTGTCAGAAGAAGATGGCAAAATGTTAGTCAGTTTGTTGTTTACTGACTTTCTGCATCTTGACTTGGCAAGGGAACCACCTGCTGATGGGTTCAGGC
>NW_024809594.1:0-3099 GCF_019175285.1 Sceloporus undulatus | reverse complement strand
CTGCTAAATTGGGAGAGTATGTTCTCCTCCTGCTTTCAAGAGCTGGCCCAGCAGTGACACAGATGAAACTAATAGTCAAGAACCTCAACTCACCAAAGCGTTCTTGTATCTCTGCATCCTATTTCTCTTGGAGCCCAACTCCCTCCGCTTGGCCTCTGTGTCAGCCATCAGGTGGACAGGGTTCCTGGTGGTCTTGCACTTGGTGTCCCAAAGCTGTGTCCAAGGGGGCCAAGATGAAGTTCCTGGGAAAAGAGACCAGAGATTCAAAAAAGGACACAAATTGGATCTCCTATAAAGAATTAATCTAAATAGATAGAACTGATTATAGAGTAAAGACATGAGAAGACCCTAATGATCAGGGTTATGATCTTTCATGGTTCTTTGACAGACAATTAAGAAAGCTCTTTTTAATGGATAAAAAAACAATACTTTATTGGCAAATCAGACTCTGATCTAGAACAGAAAATAATGTTGACTAAAGAGAACAGCATCCTGCTTGTGAGATACGCAAGTGACATATGCCTCCTTTGGGCCGATGCAGAGGTGGGTATCCCCTTCCTCCCTGTGCTTCAAACAAAGCCCCATGGACCTAGCATAGATTCACTGCAGCTGCCCTACACAACAGATACTCCATGCCTTCTTAGGATGGTGGGGGATTAGCGGATGGGGAATTGGAGAGGTCCCTGGTTATGTCCCTGGTTATATGAGAAGAGTGCAACATAAATAAATGAATAAATCATCTGCTGAAACCCCCAGAAATCCCCAGTGCTTTTCCCCATCATCAGCCCCTTTCCCAAGAAGGCTGCATCCACACTGCAGAAATAAGACACTTTGACACCGCTTTAAACACTCAGTGCTATGGAATCCTGGGCTTTTACTTTTCGGACACTTAGCCCTCTCTGCCAGAGAGCTCTGGTGCCACAACGAACTACAAATCCCAGGATTCCATAGGATTAAAACAGAAGAGTTAACACACTTCAGAACTGGATTATTTCTGCAGTGCAGATACAGCCTAAGTTGGTTGTAAAAGGGAAGAAGCACCAAATAACGGTTTTCCTTTTAAAAAAAAAAGCAATCTGCTTATCTGTCTAATCCTTATTTTTGTTGTTCTTGTTTGTTTGTATGTTTATTTGGTCCTATGAAATGGTCTGGTCGGTCAGCCTCCTTCTTGCCTGAATGATTTCTTAATAAGAAAACTGAGGAGACTTTTAAAACCTCCCAAAGGAGCTACTTTTGGCTTTGTTTGGGGGACTAGCCTCCTCTCAGTAGCCAAAGCCCAATGTTTGTGGAGAATAATAACAAGGCTTGTATTAAAACTATCCTTTCCATTTCTGATCCCTTTTAAAACCCATGTTCCCCAGTAGAAGCAGAGCTGTGTAAGAAAACCCTCTCACAAAAGACACACAAAGGGACACATTTCCTTCCTTTTGGCCCAAGGAGCCTAGTCTCCTCAGGGAGAGAAAGAGGAGCCTCTCAGTTCAACTGAAGAGGCCTCAGAGAAGTTTCGGTAACATTATTCCCACAGTCACAAGCAGCACAAAATGGCCGCTAGAATACAAAATGGCTGTCTCTGCCTCAGCGCTTGGCAGTTGGAGGCCTTCAGGGAACCAAAATGGAGGATGAAAGGGCTCCAAAGTCAGAAGGGACCCCAAAGAGCATTTCCAAACCTTAACAACACCTAGAATCTTTCCTGATGCTAAAATATAGAGACTCACTGAGATACTCTTTATAAATATGTATTTACATGTCTTTATAAATAAATAAAATTTAATCATACTAATGCTACTACTACTAATAGTAATAATAAGTTAGACCCAAGCCAGGCCCAGCCAGACCTCAGGGCAGCAGTGAAGCCTAGTGCTTCCAGACAATAAAATGGCCACCAGAACACAAAATGAAAATCAGGGACAGGGATGGTGGGAGGGACAGGGATTCGAGCCAATGGCAGCCACTCAGAGTGTCCTCTAGAGCCAATCATGTGTTAAATACATATCATAAAAACATCACAAAGTATAAAAATTCCAATTACAGTAATCGCAGGGCAGTTATGCTGTTATGACCAGAAGTGTAAACATATATGCAGTTATCATTTTATATACATGCTGATGTTGACCAGAACGTGGGGGGTGTATACATGCGCAGGTGCATCCATGTGCATGCATAGGTACCCCCATATTTCTCCATGCATTTGCTTATGTTTAAATTGTATGCAAGTAGAAGAGTATAAATGTGTGTGTTTATTCTAGCCAGCTGCAACAAATCCCAGCCCCCATCTACCTAACCCATACCATGACCTACAATTCCCAGCCAAATTTAAAACCCAAAGCCATTATCTTTTCTATTAGCAATTAAAACCTAATCTTAACAAAATATAACTTTAAAACATAAAGAGACATATGGACAGACAAACCTTACAAGCAAAATCACAAGGGCCTTTTCTTAGCAACACTGGATTGAAAATATAATTTTTGCATTCCTTACTGACAAAAATAATGCTAGTTCACTACTGGGATTTGTGTGGCTTCTCTCCTGTCTGGACTCTCTGATGTGTCACTAGGTTTGACTTTTGAGGACAGCATTTCCCACAATGCTGACATTTGTTTGGCTTCACTCCTGTGTGGACTCTCTGATGTCTCTCTAGACTTGACCTCAAAGAAAAACATTTCCCACAATGCTGGCATTTGTATGGCTTCTCTCCTGTGTGGACTCTGATGTGTCACTAGGATTGACTTCAAATAAAAACATTTCCCACAATGCTGGCATTTGTATGGCTTCTCTCCCATGTGGACTCTCTGATGCCTAACTAGGACTGACTTTGATAATATTATATGTACTTATATATTCTTCTATATATTATACAATCTGCCCTTCTTAAACATGGATTTTTTATAGCATCCACGGCCAGAAAAAGTTCCACAAAAGTATAAATTTAAAATATCAAACCTTGATTTTCCAATTTTTATTACGGACACCATTTTGCTCTCTCATTATAGTCAATGGGACTTGAGCATCCATGTATTTTGTTATACAGTGGGGATCTTGGAACCAAACATCGACCTACAACAAGGGTCTACTCTCTCTCTCTCTCTCTCTCTCTCT
>NW_024809593.1:0-3099 GCF_019175285.1 Sceloporus undulatus | reverse complement strand
TCAGGAAGAAATTCTTCTAGAACATGGCCACATAGCCCGAAAAACCCGCAAAAAACTTCTTTGTACTGTATAAATAAAAGTTTATTACTGTGTTCAAGAGAAACACGCCTGGAACTGGAATATATCCCATGCTACTAATAGTTCAACCAGCTTTAATAAATAAAGCAAGTCCTCATATAATTTGGAACAGCAATGGGATAAAAAGGCCTAGAGTGCTGTCATCAAAAGAATATAGAGTTTAAAATACAAGTGGTCGTCGTCACAGCAGACATGTACTTTCAAGCCTTGTCCCTGGTGAACGTGGACTACAGCTTTATAACACAGTCAGAAAAACAGAAACTGAAAGTTCACAACCACCAGCATTTTAACTGACTTTAAAAACTTGTGTGCCTTCATTTCCGACTTATGGCAACCCTAAGGCAAACCTATAACTTGTTTTTCTCAGCTAGATTTGTTCAGAGGAGCTTTGCTTTTGCCTTCTTCTGAAGCTGAGAGTGTGTGACTTGCCCAAGGCCATCCAGTGGCTTTCCACAGCTGAGTGATGATTCGAACCCTGGCCTACAGAGTCCTAGTATGATACTCAAAGCACTACACCATGCTGGCTCTCATAACTTATCATAAAGAAAGATACTTGTATTTATTTTCGTGGTCACTTTCCACAACTATTTATAATTTATTTTAAAAAAGCATTTATGTATTGTCAAGCAGCCTGCCAGGGCACTGAAGACAATGTACAAGCAATAAAAACAATTAAAACATTAGATAACATCAATCAAAACTGACATTAAATTAACTTTAAAACAGTTCTTTGCTAACTTTCTAGAATACATTCAGTACATTCATTTCCAATTGCTTCTTTCGTGCTCTGCAGCTCCAGAACATTGGGTTTTTAGGTTCATTCACATAAGCAGGCAGAATGGAACTTCTAGAACAGCTGGACAATTCGTTTCCTAGATGACAATGAATTGTGGAATTTTAGCTGGAGAGATGACTTTAAAACAGTTTATTCAAGGAAAAAGCAAAAAG
Organism: Sceloporus undulatus; assembly: GCF_019175285.1. NCBI lineage: Eukaryota > Metazoa > Chordata > Lepidosauria > Squamata > Phrynosomatidae > Sceloporus > Sceloporus undulatus. Next base: position 2,073 of record NW_024809593.1, on the reverse strand, counting down.
ACAGTAGTCACTGCAAAATCCTTCAAACTAAAATATAATGACTAGAACTCTAGAAAATATAATAGCAAATAGAATATAATGACTAGAAAACTAGAAAATGCAGTATGGGGGGAGGGAAGACAAAATGAGAGCATGGCTCCTCCAATAAGAATTTTACTTCCTCCATGAAATTTCTTTCAATCCTCAAATTTCCAGCTTTGCAGAGTGAGTCAATGAAAATAGCTTGCAGGTAAGAGCCTTCAATTGGCTGGATTTGCATTCCTTTGGTAACTCTGCTTGTTGCGGTGCGCCTTCAAGTCATTTCTGATTTATGGTGGACCCAAAGAAAAACTATAATGGGGCTTTCTTGGCAAAATTTGTTCAGAGCAGGTTTGTTATTGCCCTCCTCTGAGGCTGAGAGTGTGTGACATAGTCAAGGTTTCTGTGGCTGACCAGGGATTTGAACCCTGGTCTTCTGGAGTCCCAATCCAACACTCAAACCACTAAATAATAATAATAATAATAATAATAATAATAATAACAACAACAACAACAACAACAACATTTTATTTATATACCGCCTTTCCAAAGATCAAGGCGGTTTAACAACAAGATTTAAAAACATCCACAATACAATAACAACCAACAATAAAAACATGATAAAACACAGTTACATTTTCACCTCAAAAAAATAAAAAATCTCAAGCCAGCTTCCAATGCTGTTGAGAGGGAATTATACACCAGTGATGGTGAACCTTTTAGAGGCCGAGTGCCCAAACTGCAACCCAAAACCCACTTATTTATTGCAAAGTGCCATGTCCCTCTGGCTTTCTAGTAACAAACTCTGTGCTGGGGCGACAGCACATGTGCCCTAGAGAGGGCTCTGAGTGCCACCTCTGGCATGTGTGCCATAGGTTCGCCACCACTGCTATACACTGTCTCTCTTGGTAACTTTTCTTGGGATGCCTACTTTTATTTCTAAACCCTTAACTGAAGTTTTAAGTTAAAACAATATTTGAAATTTGGGGACTGAGGAAAATTTGGGAAGGGCAGAATTCTTATTTGGGGGGGCAGTGCTCTCATTTCCTCCCCCGTCCCATACCTAATCACCTGTTGATATCTTACATTTTGGGGCAACTTTCTTCAACTGCCAGAGGTGTTAGTCTGCAACTCCCATCGTCCTCAGCAAAGCCACATTGCCACATTCATGGGGGTCTTGTGCCTCCAACCCCAGCGAATGTGGAGGGGCGAGTGTATACCTTTAAATTACAATCCCATACAAGCGCACCATAAATGTATGTACATGTGCATGCATTTTCATGTGGCTGAAGAGAAAATTTGGTAAAAGGTGATGCTTTAAAAATAAAATTTTAAAATAACACTTAAAAAAACAATTTAATTTTTTTAATTTAATTTTAAATTTTTTTATTTTAAATTTAATTTTTTTAAAAAAAAACATCAAAGGGCCAAGGCTACCACACCCTGTTTCCCATCCAAAAGCAGAGGTTTGAGGAGCAGTTGAGGAACCTTCCCTAGTAAGGTGTCACCTGGTGCGGTCGGTCTGCAACCCATTACTGATGCCACTGCTAGAAACAGCGCAGTATATAGTTTTTTGTGGGTATTTCAGGCTATGTATCCATGTTCTAGAAGAGTTTATTCCTGGTGTTTCACCAGCATCTGTTTCTGGCATCTTCACAGAATGCTGGCATGGAAGTGAGTGGGGTATATATACTATGTGACCCTTGGCTGAGAGGAAGTGATTTCCATTCGGGGATGCTTTGATTTAGATTTCCTGCATGGCAGAATGGGGTTGGACTGGATGGCCCTTACAGTCTCTTCCAACTCTATGATTTTATGACTCTATGTTGATCTGCAAGACCTCAGGGTGTCTATTTAATTAGTGATCAATCCATTGTCTGCTGGCAAAACTCCTCACCCTGGGTGGTTTTCAAAAATTTAGGGAATGCTTTTGTCATTTGAATATAAATTATATTTGTACCTTGCTGTGACCTGCTTCGATCCTCAAAAAGGGAGAGGTGGGATACAGATAAATATTGTATTATTATTATTATATTATTATTATTATTTGCATTT
>NW_024809592.1:0-3099 GCF_019175285.1 Sceloporus undulatus | reverse complement strand
GAGACAGAGAACATTGCTAATGCAAGGGCGCCCTCTTGTGGATACTCGGGGGCACTTCAGCCTCAATGTCCAGAAGGAGAGACAGAGAACATTGCTAATGCAAGGGCGCCCTCTTGTGGATACTCGGGGGCATTGCAGCCTCTTTGGGCTTCTCGCTGACTTCTATCCTGGAGCGCCATCTGGTGGCCACTCTTGGCAATTCACTCATGGTAGTATTTCCCATCCAGACCCCGGAGAGAGGGAGGGAGAGAAAGAGAGAGAACTAGAGAGAGAAACAAAGTGATAGTGGGGGCTAGATCGGCAGATCGATCGATCTCTCCAGACACCTATACGCTTACTCCTCCTATTCCCCCCTCCTCTCTCTCCCTTCCCCTTTAAGCAGCCTCCCCTGACGCAATGCAGGTGGGGCTGGGCCAATGGCGAGCCGCGTATCCCGCCACGTGACGCCGGGAAGGGGCGGGGCCGCGCGGTCTTTAAAGGAGCGTCGAACGCTGAGGGACGAGGACGGGACTCGCTTGCGGGGGCGGAGGGATATGTGTGCGCGCATGCGCAAGAGGAAGGGAGGGAGGCGTTTCTTTCGGAGGACCGTTGGGCGGCTAAGAGGGAAAGAAGGAAAGAAAGAAGGAAGGAAGGAAGGAGGGCGGCTGAGGCTGAGGCCCGGGGCGGAGGGAGACACTCAGGACGGAGAGAGAGAGAGGAGCCGAGACATCACAGCGCTACTTCCCCCCACCCCGTTGCCATGGTGAGCGGGCCTAGTTGGGCGGGAAAGGCCTGGGCAAACTCTACTCTTAAGGGCAATTTGGACTTCAGCTCCCAGAATCCCGGGCTATTGGCCTACATGGCTGAGGCTTCTGGGAAATGAAGTCCATCATCTCCGAAAGGGCGCCTTTTGGGGACCATAAGCGTCAGTGGTTCCCCAGACTGTGCGCTTTAAGGGGATTTTGGACTTCAGCTCCCAGCGTGCCTTGCTGTTGGCCTACATGGCTGAGGCTTCTGGGAGATGGAGTCCAACCCCTCTGAAAGGGCGCCCTTTGGAGACCATAGAGTCAGTGGTGCCTAGACTGTGCTCTTTAAGGGGATTTTGCACTTCAGCTCCCAGAGTGGCTGAGGCTTCTGGGAGATGAAGTCCAAAATTCTCTGAAAGGGCTGGCATCCCTAGTTTTTTGTGGGTTTGGGGGGCTTTGTGGCCATGTTCTAGAAGATTTTGTTTGTGATGTTTCACTGGCATCTGTGGCTGGCATCTCCAGAGAATGCTGGCATGGAAGAGAGCGGGGGGTATAATGCTGGCGAACATCTGGAACAAACTCTTCTAGAACATGGCCACAGAGCCCCCAAAACACACAAACAACTAGGGATGCCGGCCATGAAAGCCTGCGACTCCACAATATTCACACAGTACACACAAAAGCAGAATAGCAGAAACATTGCATAGAAAGCAAGAAGAAGCCTCCACAGGGTCACAGGCCTCGTGGTCCCCATAAGTTGGAGACAACTTGGAAGGCACACAACGACAACGGTGACACAATTCTTGTTGCCGTGTCCACTTTACAGAGACCCTAAGGCAAACCTATCCTGGGGTTTTCTTGGCCACTTTCTTCAGAGGGTTTTTTTTGTCATTGCCATCCTCTGAGGCTGAGAGAGTGTGACTTTGCAGAGTGTCATATGGCAGAAGCTTGTGAAGAAATGGCTTGTGAGAGGATGAAGGAAGAAGAACTAGTGGAGAACTAGTGACTTCCAGAATGCTGGGATGGCCACAGTTTGAGAGGAAAGATGCTAATTATTGTTGTTAATTTTCTTATAGCCCGCCTTTCTCCCAATATATGGACTCAAGGCGGCAAAATGTGTTCATTTTTGAGCATGGAGAAAGCAGGAGACTGTGAGGTTCTTGAAAGGCTGTGTGTGCAGCTGGATTAATAGTCCTTACAAGTGCTTTGATAAACCTTTCCTCTTGTAGCGTTCAAAGACATAGCCCTGTTAGTCTGTGGAATCAGTACATAGAGAGATCTTGTAGCACCTTTGAGACTCACTGAGAGAAAGAGGTTGGCAGCATGAGCGTTCACAGACTTCAGTCTACTTCCTCAGAGAATATTTAATATACTGTATACAGTAGTATACTCTAACATACTGTATTGTATTTAGATATAGCCATGTTAATCTGTGGAATCAGTGCGCAGAGGGATCTTGCAGCACCTCTGAGACTCGCTGAAAGAAAGACATTGGCAGCACTTCAGTCTACTTCTTCAGATGCATTTATTTTTTAATGCTAGGCCAAATGCATCTGAGGAAGTATATTTGCTGTATATGTCTAGATTGAAATTCAGGTTAAAAAATGGATCCCACAAAACCTGAGTCGACTTATCCACAGGTCAATGTAAGTACTGTATTTTAACACACACACACACACACACGGTGAAAGGCAAGAGTTTAATCTGCTGTGGAAGCACTGACCCTCTACTCTCTCATTCATCCAGCCTTTGGGATGAGCACAAATAGTTATGCCTGCTGGAGTCTTCTAAGTTCTTTAGCATTGTTTTCCTTTACTCCATCCTTTACATACTTCATTACATGCTCCTAAGTTTTACCTTTGACTTACCCCCACAGGTCATATTAATTAAATGCCCATAAACTTGCCCTTGACTTACATATGAAATTGACTTCTAGTCGAGTATATACGGTAAGTCTCTGAAAGCTCATGCTGCCCACTTCTTTCTTTCAGTTGGTCTCGGAGGTGCCTACAGGATCACCCTACAGACGTTCCTCTTGTGGGGAAAGCTGGGATGAGGGCTGAAAACAGGCTTGGTGGTGTAGTATGGGAAAAAATATACAACAGAACAATACACAGATCAACATGGGAATCACTCTTCCTTACCCAGGATCACACAGTATATATATACCCAACTCTCTTCCATGCCAGCATTCTCTGAAGATGCCAGCCACAGATGCTGGCGAAACGTCAGGAATAAACTCTTCTAGAACATGGCCGCATAGCCCGAAAAACCCACAAAAAACTAAAGAATATACCTCCTTGCACTTCACCTCCCTTCTCTGCATTGTTTCCTCTTATTGTCAAAATGAAGGTTGTAACATGGTGGAGGAAGA
>NW_024809591.1:0-3099 GCF_019175285.1 Sceloporus undulatus | reverse complement strand
TCCCACATCCAAGGCTCAAACCACGACCATGTTGTTGTTGTTGTTGTGTGAATCCAAGTCATTTGACTTACGGTGAAGCTAACACGACCCTATCAATGGGTTTTCTTGGCATGTTTCTTCAGAGAGGGTTTGCCATTGCCATCCCTGAGGCTGAGAAAATGTGACTTATTCATGGCCATGCAATGGGTTTCCATGATTGAATGGAGATTCAAACCCAATGCTGTGGTGGGACATAGTCCCACACAATTGGGGGGAAAGTCACCTGTTGATTTATGGCCATGAATCTCAGACAAGGTTTCCTAAAAGGTGGTTTTATCCGTTCCTTCCCCTGAAATCCTGAATGCAGACAGTGTTCCTTGGGGGTCTCCCATCCCAGTCCTAACTAAGGCTGGCCCTGCTTAGGTTCCAAAACCAGTTCGGATCTGGTGCCGGTGGGAGTTTGATCCCATTAGGTTGCCTCCCATACTGTGCAGATACTCCATTAGGCTTTGCTGATATGTATTAAATAAAACATTGTGGCTTTCAGGTTGGTCTGCAGCCCTTTAAGACAGAAACTGGGGAAACTGCAAGGGAGGGAAAGAGAAGCCACGGCCGAATGTCCTCCGAGGGTCCTCCAGGAGTAACCTGATGGAAGGACCCCTCCTTGGTTTCCCTTTTCTCATGGCAACTGGCCTACAAACAAAGGAAGGAGGCCAGTTTTTGCTCCAGGAGCCAAAGATTTAAAAGTTTCCTAAGGAAAAGTAAGAACTTCAAGTAAGATGGGATCCCTGCTTTCATCTGTTTTTGCTATATTTATTGATTGATTGACTAATTCCTATTCCTTAGTGATTTCTTCTCCTGATTTCCCATGAATCAGATTTCTTAAACTCTCTATTTCAGCCATATCTTCTCACTTAAGTAACCAATTGTCTGTTTGTTTTCTAATTCTGTGTCTTCTCTGGAATGGATGCAAAGGAAAGGGAGCCACAAAAGGGAGGTGAAATCTTGGGATTCATCAATCAATCTCCATGAAGCTGCCTTATTTCTCCTGCGCAGAGCCTCCCTGCCTCCAGGTGGCGCGGCTTCCATACTTCTTCCTCCCAGACTCAAGGCTTAGGCCCCGCCTCCCTCCCAGAAACAGAGACCCAATGGAAGGCGGGGAGAAGGCAAAGAGGGTGGGAGGGGGCCAAGGGCGGGGCCATGCAAATTTGGGACCAATGGGATGTGAGAATAGCCTGGAAGTCTCTCCTGGGCCACAGAGTCCCCTGGAGGCGGGGCTTTGACAGCAGAGAGGGCGTGGCTTAGGGGCCATGGAGAGGTCTCTGGACGAAGGGGGCTTCTGGGGCTGGAGGGGGAACAGAGGTTGAGGAAGAGGAGGGAGGTCTGGGGCCAGGCCAAGGTCTCACTCTGTCCTGGAAGGATGTCCCAAGGAGAGGAGTCTCTGGGCATCTAGAGAAGCAATTACAGTACTGTATTCATCCATAGCCTGCATTTTGTGGGTGGGGAATAGAAGCATATACCCTAAAATCCACGTTGTTTCTCATGGCACTTAGATAAAAGGTTTTCTTTCTCAGCCTTTTTGTATCTTGTTGCAAGGAAGAAGACATCAGAGCCATGGCCCCCAGCGCAGCCACCTTCCCTCTTTCCCGGTGTTCTTCTCGCTTCTTTTGTTCTTAAGGGAGCCTTGGGGATGATGGACTTTGCAAAAGGAAGGAGAGGCTTCTGTGGATGATGGGAGCAACAGTCGCTCAGCAGGAGGCCCTTGGAAGCAGACTTCGGGAGACCTAGGGCTCTTTCCCATTTACCTTTAAACCAGTTTGGATCTTTCCTTTCAAATAGTCTTTATTAAATCGTGTCTGAAAAGACCAAAAGTCTTCACTTTTTGCATTTTCCCAAAATGAAAGAAACTCTTCTAATTAATGCAGAGTTTCAGCTGAAGTCCTTTTAGTCTTTTCTGTCTGTCATTCCTTCTCTTCAATTATCCTCCTTCTGAATCCATTTTATTGGCCAGTTATTTTCTTTATGATTTGTTTATTACTGCCATCTTTTCTTTTTCTTTTCGTTGCCGAAGGTTTTTCTTCCTTGTATCTTCTTGGATGTCTTCAGTATCTTCTCTTTACAAGATATAATTGTTTCCCCTGAATTATATCTATATAAACCTTATTTCTTCTTCTCCTCCTAGAACAACCATTTATACACAGAGATGCTACTGAACTCTCCCTTGTAATGTTAATAGGAGTAATAAGCTTATATAAATAAATAGCTGATAAATATATAAAGTGTGAGAAACTAGTCCTCTAAATCCTTGACGAAGGCAGTTATTAGTTAATGGGAATTACTCCTAGATTGGGAGAGTTTCGTCAAGGACCAGGATTAGGAGAATATAAAGGGCTTAGCCTTTTTGTTTGTTTGTTTGTCTTTTCCTTTCCTCATTTTTCTATGCATATATGTTCATGTCATTATCTTTAATCTTAGTTTATTTTCCATCTGCATTTAATTCTTTTTCTTTCTATATATCCTTGCCTTCTCTACTTATTCTTCTGTCTTCTTTCCTTAACCTTCCACTTCATTCCTTTCAGAATACTCTCCTCCTTTCCCTTCTTTCCATTATCTCCTTGTAATCCCTTCTTTTTTGGCATGGCTTTACATCTCTTCAAAAGGCATGACAACTGTTTCATTCAATTCCCTTTCAGAAAATATTCCCCAATGATTCCCTATAAGAAAGTATTTTCCAGTTATTCTCTTTGGAAAAGTATTCTCACCTAATCATTAGGAGAAACGTCCTGAGAGTGTCTGTGTGTGTATATATATATATATATATATATGTCTCCTAGAGATAGGAGAGTTGGGGAGAACTGAATAGGGTTTTGGGGAGCTGTGGTTGAAAACACATAACAGAAATAATCCAGTTTGAGGCTGCATCCACTCTGCAGGGATAATCCAGTTTGACACCACTTTAACTGCCATGCCTCAGTGCTATGGAATTCTGGGTAGTGTAGTTTATTGTGACACCAAAGCAGAGCCAAGGCAACTCATGCTTACACTGTTAGTATCTATCTATCTATCTATCTAACTAACTAAATGAATGGCTGGAAGTTATTATTACTATTATTATTAACC
>NW_024809590.1:0-3100 GCF_019175285.1 Sceloporus undulatus | reverse complement strand
GTACATAGGAATACAGGAAATGGATCGATAAACAGCCAACAACAGACTGCAGCATCATGGATAGTGCGTCTCCATGCCTCCCGATGCGAGGCCAGGGAGGACCTCCAACAATCCAGACAGTAGACAAAGACTGGCTTTGCTTCAGGAAGATGGCTGAATCACAGAGTTCTCACACCACAACAACGACAAAGCTTCTCATTCCTGCAAGACAAGAATGCAAGAGGTAAGAGGGGTGGGCTGTGCCTTCCGCCAGCTTCAACCCAGACGTATCCCCGGCTTCTGTCTGGCGACTTCATCCCTGGCTTCCACCCATGAAGATCCACTGGTTCATCACAGTCACTCAGACAGACAAAGACAAAGACAGACTCTCCGCTTCACTCACTCACTCACACTCACAAACACACTAACTCACAGACACACACACACACACACACACACACACACACACAGTGTCAGAATCCAGAAGTATATGGATCTGTCATGATGGGACATATGAGGGGATATAGTAATATATTGATATAGTGATGTGGTAATATTTTGATATGGCAAAATAGGAGTACTGGCTAATGGTAAAACAGTGCTATGCTTGACCAGAGAGAAGCGTGAAAGAAGGAAGGCAAGCAGCAGAGGGGGACTGTAATCTGATTGAAAAGCAAAATGGGAACAGATGGCCAATTACTGGAGAAGTTTGAGTATATGGCCCTGTTGGTTCCTGAGGAAAGACGTTGATGGTAAACAAAGGAATGCCTTCCTGGGAAAGATGGATTGATAGGTGATAAAGAGTTGGAGGGTAAATTTAATGAATTCTTTGTTAAGCTAGAAAGAGCGCAGACTGGAGGCTGGACAAAGGACGGCTTGGGAAAAGAATCTGGGCACAAATCAGATTTGACACTTACTCATCTGCGAGAGAACCTCTGTTTGGAATTCAAATAAACTGTCAGTCAATTTCACTGTAATGTTTTCCTGACTTTTCAAATCTTGGTTCGTTGGTCCTGACAAAGTGTCACATTGGCTTTCAAAACCTCGTACGATGCAACTGTATTCGACCCGAGGCAAAACGGACTTGTAGGAGCCCTCCGAGGGCAAGCGAAGTGGAGGCCAGTGGCCACAGCCTGGGAAGGGCAGGAGAACTTTGGTCCAGGATCTGGGGTGAGAAGACCCTGACATGCTGAGGAAGACACAGGGTGTGGCGGGCAGTTTGGGGCAGAAGCCCAATTGGGAGTGTGGAGGCAGAAGCACCCTCCACACCAGCCCGATCGATGTGCCTGTGGAAACCAGTCTTCAGTGCAATTTACACCCAGGAACTGACCTCCAGACAACTGGGAGTGCTGTTTGACTGGAGGACAAGTCAGCTGTCCTGAAAACAAGTGGCAGTACACACGTGTGAGTGAAGTCCTACAATTCTGAGCGAGGCTGCAAAAGTGAGGTGAATGACTTTTCATCTGGAAGATGAAGTGGCAGCCTGGCTCATACAACTTTTTGTTGCCAGAGCTGCCAGGGGGAAAACACTCAAACCAAGTTGATGGTGCTGACGCACGGAGGCTGCTCCATGACAGAATATGCAACCGAATTCCAAACGTTGGCCGTGCAAGTCCTGGATTTGCCTGAGGCAACCAACTTACAGCCTTTAAAGGTGGGCTTGTGCCCAGACCTGCTAAAGTGGGTCCAGAGGACAGACAACCCGCAGACCGTGAAGAGAGTCAGGGACCGATGAGAGTCGAGGTCAGGCTGCCATCCAATCCATAAGACTCCAGAGAGTCAGGGACCGATGAAGGTGAATGTCAGGCTGCAAGCCAATCGGTACGACTCCAGAGAGTCAGGGACCGATGAGGGTGAATGTCAGGCTGCAAGCCAATCAGTACAACTCTGGAATGTCATGAATGGATGAATATCTAAATCGGGCACCTATGCAATTGGTATCCAATTTGTTAGACTCCAGAGAGTCAGGGACTGACGAGGTTTGAGGTCAGGCTGTGATACAATCCGTAAGACTCCAGAGAGTCAGGGACCGATGAGGGTGAATGTCAGGCTGCTAGCCAATCAGTACGACCCTGGAACGTCATGGATGGACGAATATGTAAATCGGGCACCTATGCAATTGGTATGACCCAGGAGTGTCAAGGACCGAGGAGGGTGAATGTCAGGCTGCCATCCAATCCATAAGACTCTGGAACGTTATGAACAGATTAATATCGAAATCAGGCACGTATCCAATTGGTAAGACCTAAGAGAGTCAAGAACCGACGATGTTCGAATTCAGGCTGCCACCGAATCGGTATGATTCCAGAGAGTCAGGGACCGATGAGGGTGAATGTCAGGCTGCAAGCCATTCGGTACGACTCTGGAACGTCATGGACGGATGAATATTGAAATTGGGCAACTATCCAATTGGAATGACCCAGGAGAATCAGGGATCGACGAGGTTTGAGGTAAGGCTGTGATGCAATCCCTAAGACTCCAGAGAGTCAGGGACTGATGAGGGTGAATGTCAGGATCAAGCCAATCGGTATGACTGTCATGAATATCGATATTGGGCACCTATCCAATTGGAATGACCCAGGAGAGTCAGGGACCGACGAGGATCGAAATCAGGCTGCCATCCAATTGGTATAACTCCAGAGAGTCAAGGACAGATGAGGGTAAATGTCAGATTGCTAGCCAGTCGGCATGACTCTGGAATGTCATGAATATCAAAATCGGGCACCTATCCAATTGTAATGACCCAAGAGAGTCAGGGTTATGACGAGGTTTGAAGTCAGGCTTCCATGCAATAGGCAAGACTCCAGAGAGTCAGGGACCTATAAGACTGAATGTCAGGATCAAGCCAATCGGTACGACTCTGGAAGGTCATGAATAGCGAAATTGGGCACCTATCCAATTAGTATGACCCAGGAGAGTCAGGGACTAACGAGGATCGAGGTCAGGCTGCCATCCAATCGGTAAGACTCCAGAGAGTTAGGGACCAGTGAAGGTGACTGTCAGGCTGCAAGCTGTTCGGTACGACCCTGGAATGTCATGGACGGATGAATATCAAAATCGGGCAACTATCCAAATGGTATGACCCAGGAGAGTCAGGGACCGATGAGGTTCGAGGTCAGGC
>NW_024809589.1:0-3100 GCF_019175285.1 Sceloporus undulatus | reverse complement strand
TTCTTGAAATTGCTTGATTTTGATGTTCTTCATCATATTTGCCAGATGTTGCGCATTTTGCATATTATACTGCTTCTGTAAAAGCTTTATCTCCCTAAGTATGAAGCAACATGGTTTGATGAAAGGAATGGAAAAGAATTGTCTGGTAGATTGTGACAAACTTTCTGTAGTGATCTAGTGTGAAAGAAGCATGATTTGGTGACAGGCAACTTTACTATATCTGACATGTGAGAAGTAGCATTGCAGAAAGAAACAAGGGCAGAATGGTGGTAGAGGCACGGACTGGGAACATAGAAAGGAAAGGAATCTATATGCTTATTACATGAATTTATGTGAGTGGGACAGACTTTTTTTGATAAACGTGATTAAAAACGGTGGAAAATGTGATTCTGTGACCTCAAGCAAACAGAACCTTTTCATATACTATAAGAGATTTAACTTTGGTAAATGTTTAATTTATTAGATAATGGGAACATATGCTGCATGGGCATTCCTTCCTGACACTTTCACAGTTCAACAATGTCGAAGATACACAGCTGTTAAGCAGATTTTTAAAAAACAAAAACAAAAACAAAAAAACCCAGCAACATGGTACTACGGCACAGTAAAGTAAAGGAACATCTGAAATAGAAAGATGCACAAATGCTTCCATTTTAAATACTGTTATTCCTAGAATCGTTGCTCTACAAAAATTTGTAATTCCTACTTGTCAGATTTTTTAAATCAGCAAAGCTGTTTATACTAAAGGAATAAAATTGTTCCAGTCAAAATTAACTCTCTGTTGACTAAAAAGGCCTCACACATTCATACACTGAAGTTAATAGCTTGAGTTAGCTTTGTGATCTCAGATGGAAAAAGTCAACTCTTTGGTACAGTTAGAAAGATATCAGAGGTAATTCTCTCTTGGATTCGCAGCCTTTTTTTGGTCCCAAAATTATGAGGCAGAATTGAATCTTGGAAGAGTTTATCTCAGGATAAAATGGTTAAAATTTTGGAAGCATCTAGAGCAGCGGTTCCCAACCTGTGCTTCGTGCAGCCCTTAGGGCTCTGTGAGTCAAAAAGGTTGGAAACCCCTGATCTAGAGTATGGGTGTATCGAGGATGTCAAGCAGTGGCTATGCTGGGTGGTGGTGGTCCCTGGGAGTTATAGTTACAAACTAGTAAAAATAGTTGGATAAAAACAATACAGCATCTTCTTAAGTGTCTTTTAAAAAATCAATTCTAAAAGCAGGGCCAAATAAAGCACCTTCCGAGAACTTTGGGGGCATGGCTTTCAAACGATGCACACCCCCAAGCCACCTGGAAGCTGCTATAATTGTGAAATTGTTCTCCTGACCATCACAGAAACTTGAAGCTTCAGGTTCAAGGTCATGTCCAGGAGTACCCAAACTATGAACCTGCATCTTCAGAAGGAGTGTAACTCCTTCCAACACAGGCCGAATCTCTAGTCTATTATCTGCCTTTTGGCTGATCAGGAAAACCTCTGCCTTGCTTGGATTAAGCTTCAGTTGGTTCACCTTCATCCAACTCAGCCAGACACTGGCTTAGAACTGAAAAAGCTTCCTTGGAGTGGAGTAGAAATAGAGTTGTGTGTCATCTGCATACTGGTGACACTGAATCCTAAACCTCTGGTCAGCCTGTCCTGTTTCATATAGATGAGTTACAGAGCAGAGTCCTCCCATCAAGAAAGCAGTATCCCTAAGTCCTATCCTGGAATGGTATTGTCTAAGATGTCCAGCATAACCAGTAGAGACTCATCTACTAGAGCTATACCAATAACAGCATTCAAGCATGCATGTATATGTGATAGTGTGCACACAGACCCATGCTATCAATTAAAATGTTTCTCTTACATTTTTATTGTTAGTGGGGATAAAATAGAATTCAGAATCATAAAGTTGGAAGGGACTGCAAGAGCCATGTAGTATAAGCCACTGCTATGCCGGAATGCCCTACAAAAGCATTTTCAGAAGATGACCATCCAACTTGTGTTTAAAGACTTCCAAAGAAAGAGAGTCCATCATCTTCTATTCCACTGTGGAACAGCTCTCAGAGTAAAAAAAATGTTCTTGCCAATGTTTCAGTGGAATCTCTGTTGTCATAATTTGAATACATCGTTTTGAATAAAGTGATGATTACTATGTAATATATAAGGATGTATGGATCAATGTGTATGATTTGGCAAAAGGCTTAATTAATCCCACCTACCACAAGAAGATATTTGATGGGACCAGAGCTTTCTCATGTTTTGGCCTTTAGAACCATCGTTGATTTCTGGATATTTTATATACAGCAATCATATGGAAAACACTGTGGTGTGTTATAAAGCTCACTAGCAAATTCTAAGGGAAAATCTACTAAGAGTGTACTCTGTGATTACCTCTTTAACTGTGTCAGTGCTGTAGGTGGAGTTGTTGTGTGCTCGAAGCAAGACCTCTACAAACAGCCCTTTTTTGGCATCTAATTTCCATAATAACACTGGATCCCTCCTTCACTCGCTCCTACATTCCTGTTACCTTTTCCATGATATGTAATCTCCATTGACCTTCATAGTCTGACCACTGAAATTGATTTTTTTGCAAAGTGTCATCTGTTTTATAAATTGGTCTGGACTTGAATCTGTCGGAGTTAAAAGGTTTAAATTTCACACCTATTTGTGGCGGTAAAGTAGGGAGGTGTGCACACCAAATGTGGCAGGCAGGGATTTGCTGTCTTGTCAAAACAGAAGTAAGCTTATGAATGTTCAGTAGCTAATAAAGCCTTAGAGGAAACAAGGTAGGGGAAAATGGATTGAAGGCAGATCACACTAAATTTTAGTATTCTTAAAATCACAACCACACGCCTATAGTAGAACTCGGAGAGATCTGTTTGTAGCATCACATCAGCATTAAATACAAATCCTGATTTCATATGGATTGCTACATGGAATAACTCTTCAAAATTTTAATTTACAGTAATTCAAATTACAGCTATAGAGTTCAAGGTGTGAAGTCATATGTAGATCAAACACAGACTTTTTGCATTTTGTTTTGGTTGCGTGATATTAAGATATAATAATAATAATAATAATAATAATAATAATAATAATAATAATAATAATA
>NW_024809588.1:0-3100 GCF_019175285.1 Sceloporus undulatus | reverse complement strand
TGTGACTCACCCCTCGCCAAGGACCACGTTGCCTGCAAGGTTGGATCCGAGTGTTGTTCCTTCTGGAATTGTTCCCTTGAGACCGGAACTGGCTGCTCCTCCACAGAGGGTAGAGCAGGGAGTTCTCCAGTTGTAGGTGAAGTGTTGTCCCCATTTGGGACAGGAGTTGGTGCCACAGTGTCCGCTGGTGGCGACATATCCCGTTGTGGTTCAGGGATATCCTGTGGCTGTGGTTGCTGCGTAGCGGTCACAGCTGCTGGGACCACATCCCTCTCCCCTCCCTCAGGTAGGGGTGTTGTAGGATGAGAGACTGGCATTGTCACACCATGTTTGCCCTGGCGGACCACGGCTGCCCGAGGAGCCTCCTGTGGTGCACTGGCATGACTGGGCATCCTGGGTTCGCTGCGGCTTTGCCTTGGTTTGGGACAGCGCGGGGAACTTCGCTGCGCCTCCTGGACATGGCGGTGCAAGTCCTCCCCCACAAAGGCAGGACATTCATAGTCGCTGTATATTGCAAAAGTCCAGAGTCCCGCCCATCCTCTGTATTTGATGGGGACTCTCGCCGTCGGCAGCAGACTCGGTGGTGCCCTGAAGCCTTTTACCAGAATCTTGGTGTCATTGTCGATGAGGTTAGGGTCCACAAAGGATCGATGCAGAGCTGAAATCTGTGCGCCTGAATCCCTGTAAACTACCACCTCCTTGTCACCCACCCACAGGGTGTGTCTGAAGTGAACAGGAATCATGGAGGGATCAGGATCTACTGTTGCACCAGACTCAGCCACGTGAGCTTTGGCCTGAGCCATCACATTTATTGTTGTAGGGTTTTGTGGGCATTGGGCCCTAACATGGCCTAATTGTCCACAAGAATAGCATTTAGGTGCCTCTTTGGCCTTAGGTTTACCTTGTGAAGACGATGATGGTTGTTGAGATGCTTGTGGCTGAGAAGCTTGAGACTGACGGGTTTGTGGCTGAGAAGGCTGCGACTGACGGGGTGGTTGGGGAGGATTCGGTGTAGCAGCCTTGGAATGTTGAGGCTGAGAGATGTCCTTGCGTTGAAAATGATGTCCAGGCTGCGACTTCTTGAGATATCCAGCACTGGGCACTGGAGGTTGCTCGCTTGAGGTCCAGGTATGAATCCGTAGCCTCTGCAGCTTCTTGCAGTGTCTTGGGGTCCTTGTCCAACACATGATGGACCACGTCAGGAGGAAAATAAGTCAAGAATTGTTCCAGATTCATGCGAAAGAAGACCTCTTCCAGCGAAGTTATCTTAGCTACCTGCACCCAAAGTTCTCTGTTGCGTTGTATCGCATAAACCAGGTCGACGGCGGAAGCATCCGGCTTCTTGGGTGTGTCCCTGAAGCGCCTTCTGGCTGCTTCCAGAGTGATACCAAGGCGTTGGCGCGCCTTCCGTACGAAGAGCTGAAAGTTCTGCATCTCCCCCGCGGCATACTGGTTTCCACATCTCGGAGAACTCCTGAAATCTGGGGCCGAAGTTCGTTCATATACTGATCCTCCGCGACCCCGTGGAGTTCACACGTCTGCTGAAAACTTTCCAGGAAGCTTTCAAAATCATCGCCGTTCCTGTACAGGGGAAACCGGCGAGGTTGTTCAAGCCGCACTGATGCTGGTGCAGGTGTACGTTGGTCCTGGCTGCGATTAGCGAGGAGGTCGACCATTTGGCGCTGCAGAGCCTCATTACGTTCAGCCAACTGTCTATTTTGCTCAGCCATTTGGCGCTGTTGCTCGCTCATTTGGCGCTGTTGTTCGCCCATTTGGCGCTGCGTCTCTGTAAATGTGGCGAGCATCTGGGTCCACATATCTAGGCTGGGCGGGAACGCTGGGCTCGCCAGTGACGACACAGCATGGTCCTGGCTCCCTGATGCGTCAGATGTCAAAGAAGTAGTGCTGCCCTCCCCTCCTGGGGTTGACTTGGTAGTTTTCTTCTTGTTGACCATGGCAACGGCTGTGCCACAGTGTATAAATCTATTCTAAATGCTAACTGTAATGCAGACACGCGAAAGCACTAAGAAAGCAAAAAAAAAAAAAAATACAATAGCTTGCTGAAAGGAATGGGTGTGCTTAAACACTGCACAGCATGGGCCAGAGATGAGAGGGAGAAGAAGAGAAAACCCAGATCGGAAAACCCCCACTTTCCTCCCTGAACAGACTAAGCCAGAAAACTCAACTGTTTATGCTGCAGTTCTCAAATTCCACCACTAGATGGTGTTCCCAGGCGTCAGTAGCCACAGGAAAAAACTGGTGGTCTGTTCAAAGCCCACTGACCCCCCTTCCTTTCCTTAGCTAGAGAAAAGAACCAGCCCCTCCTTGAGTGGGCTAAAAGTCCCCCTCCCCTTTCTTAGTCAGAAAGAAAGAGAAGACCACAGAACAGGAAATTCACCTTTTGGTCCTGTGGCACCTTTGATTGTCCTTTGCCAGCCCGGCAAGAGGATCAAAGGGATCTCTGTGTTGCCCCTAGCAACTCCTCCTTGATTCCCTCCTCCCCCTTTCTTCTGAGAGAGAGAGAAAAAAGAGAGAAAAGAAAAACCTCACTGGCGACTGCAATTCCTTTGTCTGTAGCCCAGTGATCAGATTACAGCTTCAGCAAACTCAAGCCCAAGCTGTTTATTTGAAGGGATGCTGTGGCAAACACTTGCCCCCCCTTCCTCTCCTAGCACAACAGCACAAACACACACAGGCAACAGGGTCCTCTAACCTTGTGCTTCCTTTCCCCCTCTTGTCCCACCAAGAGATGAGGAAAGAACCAAAGGGAAAAAAAACCTCAAGCCTACTCTCTGTGTGAAAAGGCAGGTACCCCCCTTTTCCTCACACCAGAGCAAAAGAAAAGAATAAAATCCTCCTTCCCTCTCCTCCCACTGAGGAGATTGGAAAGAAACCTGAAGCCTACTCTCCGTTTGAAAAAAAAAAAGGAACGCCCCCCCCCCCCCCCTTCTTCTCACACCAGAGCAGACCCACACAAAGAAAAGAAGGAGTGAGAGAGAGAAGGATTCTCCTTCCCCACCCCCAGGCAGGTAAAGAGAGAGCTAGAGAGATAGACTGTTTCTCATAGGGCATGGCTTCCAGACCTTATACCATTTTGGTC